>NC_047122.1:19006672-19156176 GCF_902500255.1 Thalassophryne amazonica
AGCTGAAAAAAGTAGAAATGCTGCAGCGGCAACACCAGCAGGCAACCAGTGCACACTGCATCACTTTAACAAACTTTTTTAAACAAATATTGATTTTTTTAAACGATTTGTGATGCCATCCGATAAGAGCTCAGACTTTGCCGCTTGCAGTTATGTGTTCATGAAAATTCAGTTAGGTATATCTTATATATTATATTCCAATTCTAAGGTAGAACTGTGCTATTATACTAAGGTATATCTAAGTATCTAAAAAGGAAGAGTAAAACAGAAGAGCAGAGTAGAGTCACTTAGGTGCCTGGTCTTGAGAACCAGGGATGGTAGGCTGAAAAGCTTTGTTATCCCATGGGAACTCTCCCTAACCACCCAAGCAGCTCAAGAAAAAAGTATATATTATAATAATAAATAATAAGACATAAGAAAGATAAGACATCATATATATAACTATATTTAAATATTAAGGGTAATAAACAACATATACAAGAAATATGGTACTATGTAATATACAGGAGTAGGTATTAAAATCTAAATATGAATACAGGAGAAGATTTGGTCATGGTATTTTAATTATAGAAACAGAAGCTATGATGTAATGTGTATTTATCTAAAGTAACTCTGCTAGCATACTATAGGAAAATAAAAAGCACAATCTATATGCTATCAAATGGAAACCTAAGAACTAAGGTACTATTTGTTGATATCTTTAAAAAGAACACATAAACTGATGAATCATTAAAAATCTACACCATGTAAAATAAAATTGTAAATAACGAAAATAAGCTAGTTCGAGTTAGAAGAGCTAAATTAGCCATTAATAAGCCAACCGTACCTAGCAAGCTAACAAGATAAACAAAAACAGTAATTAGTGTATAAAGTATAATAGCGTCGTTAAACCTACAATAACGGTATTAACAAATACATCTAAAAATAAATGTGGACAAAAGTATGAATTAATGTGGGTTATCAAACAGAAAAGAACCAATTATTTTGTAAGCTATGATAAACGGTGCTACAGCCGGCTAGATAAGCTAACATTCGCTGTTAGGTATAACTAATTGTACCCCACTCCTCCAGTATTTCCATAAATATAATAATATTAAAAAGGGGGAACAAGAAAAAGTAAAGCGTGTTGAAATGTATATGGAGACATGATATAAGTACCTTAGTGAAAGGATAAAAAGGTGGAATATTCCTGGTTAAAGAGAGCTCGAGGCTCATGGCTGCAGCAACATGTAGGCAAGGTTAGCCTATAACTAACATGACGGAGAGGCATAAATTCCAGGTAAGCTAACGAACATATATGTAGCTAACGTAAACAGTAGTAGGTGGAAAAGAGGATGGAGAAGAAGAAGAAGAAAAACAAACCCCACAATCCTCTGTGAAATGCTGCGGCACCTCTTTATCCTGATTGTCCTTCTTCATCCGCTTGCACCTGTCCTGCTCCTCAGTGTTCTCCTGCTTGACAGCATACTTGGTGATGACGTCCTCCAGGTGGGACAAAGACATCTCTCTGTTGGACCGCAGTTGTCGCTGCAGGGCCGCGTCTGACAGGGCTGGATCTGATGCTTTAATAAGAGGTGGGGCAGGGGGAGACAGGAAGAGGGAGAACCAAGGACACGGATAGAAACATTAAGTCATGAACCGGTAAGGACAAAAACAAACAAACAAACAAGCAGAGAACCATATCAGTTTTTTTTTTCCCCCTCGCTGGAAGTGAATAGTTTTACACTATTCCAAAATGCAACTAATTTAGTGGCCAAAGTGTCACTCTGCAACAATCAGATTTACATTCAAGGATCACTAGACTTGGGCACCTGCTTAAAACCTTACTGGTCTTGTAGCTGTCAGTCAGCCAGGAGCCAAAGTTGTAGACCATGTCCAGGTGGCGTCTCTCCTGCAGGCGGCTCCCCGTCTCTGTGAAGGCCTCCTGGGCGATCTGGTTCAGCTGCTTTCGGCTCAGGGACAAGTTGTGGCGCTCATTGGCTCGCAGCACCTGTTGGAGGATGTCCTGGTAATCTGGAGGGTTCCTTTGAGCTTCGGGACTGTTGATGAAACGCTCAATCTGACAGAAAGGAGGAACACAGGAAGGGATCATATCTCCAGTAAAATCATCATAATCCCGCTCTGAACAGATGCCGTTAAATGCTGCAGTCTGTCTCCAAAACATACTGTATGATTGATTTTTTTTTTTTTTTTTTGTAACTTTGCTCCTGTGTCTTATTGTCGTTGAGAAATGCTCCACAAATAATAAAAAACAAATTTCTACTGCCAAGACAACTGCCGTTAAAAAGAGAATTCAATATTTAAGTGATGTGGTTTAAGAGATTTGGGTTAATTTATTTAATATTCAGAATACATGAAGATCAGTCCAGGTTTGGGCTGTAATCGTTAGAAGTACTGATATAACGAATCAGAATTGATCAGTACAGGATAGTGTGCCTTAATGGGGGATTTTCAAGTTCCGCCGCCCCCTTGAAACTGAGACTTCCGGTTAGTGTATTGTATTGTATCACTTCCTGTTCCGGAGCACAGCGGTGTTTTTCTGTATCTGTTAGCTGTTTAATCTGCTCAGTTAGATTGATCTAGTTATCTAGATTACGATTTGTTTCCCAGTGTAATCTTTACGTGCCTTAACTAAAGCACTCCTTCTGCTGAATCACCTCTAAATTATTTACACATTATTCACTTTGCGTGTTTTTAGGAATCCGCTAGCTTAGCGCAGATACTAGCTCTTAGCCGATTTAGCATGGCGGCTTCTCCTGTCTCTCCCGCACTTTTCTGCTCTGGGTGTGAAATGTTTAGTTATTCCTCGGCCTCCTTTAGCAGTAATGGTACTTGTAATAAGTGTAGCTTATTCGTAGCTTTGGAGGCCAGGCTGGGCGAATTGCAGACTCGGCTCCGCACCGTGGAAAATTCTACAGCTAGCCAGGCCCCTGTAGTCGGTGCGGACCAAGGTAGCTTAGCCGCCGTTAGTTCCCCTCCAGCAGATCCCGAGCAGCCGGGAAAGCAGGCTGACTGGGTGACTGTGAGGAGGAAGCGTAGTTCTAAACAGAAGCCCCGTGTACACCGCCAACCCGTTCACATTTCTAACCGTTTTTCCCCACTCGGCGACACACCCGCCGAGGAACAAACTCTGGTTATTGGCGACTCTGTTTTGAGAAATGTGAAGTTAGCGACACCAGCAACCATAGTCAATTGTCTTCCGGGGGCCAGAGCAGGCGACATTGAAGGAAATTTGAAACTGCTGGCTAAGGCTAAGCGTAAATTTGGTAAGATTGTAATTCACGTCGGCAGTAATGACACCCGGTTACGCCAATCGGAGGTCACTAAAATTAACATTAAATCGGTGTGTAACTTTGCAAAAACAATGTCGGACTCTGTAGTTTTCTCTGGGCCCCTCCACAATCGGACCGGGAGTGACATGTTTAGCCGCATGTTCTCCTTGAATTGCTGGCTGTCTGAGTGGTGTCCAAAAAATGAGGTGGGCTTCATAGATAATTGGCAAAGCTTCTGGGGAAAACCTGGTCTTGTTAGGAGAGACGGCATCCATCCCACTTTGGATGGAGCAGCTCTCATTTCTAGAAATCTGGCCAATTTTCTTAAATCCTCCAAACCGTGACTATCCAGGGTTGGGACCAGGAAGCAGAGTTGTAGTCTTACACACCTCTCTGCAGCTTCTCTCCCCCTGCCATCCCCTCATTACCCCATCCCTGTAGAGACGGTGCCTGCTCCCAGACCACCAACAACCAGCAAAAATCTATTTAAGCATAACAATTCAAAAAGAAAAAATAATATAGCACCTTCAACTGCACCACAGACTAAAACAGTTAAATGTGGTCTATTAAACATTAGGTCTCTCTCTTCTAAGTCCCTGTTGGTAAATGACATAATAATTGATCAACATATTGATTTATTCTGCCTTACAGAAACCTGGTTACAGCAGGATGAATATGTTAGTTTAAATGAGTCAACACCCCCGAGTCACACTAACTGTCAGAATGCTCGTAGCACGGGCCGGGGCGGAGAATTAGCAGCAATCTTCCATTCCAGCTTATTAATTAATCAAAAATCCAGACAGAGCTTTAATTCATTTGAAAGCTTGACTCTTAGTCTTGTCCATCCAAATTGGAAGTCCCAAAAACCAGTTTTATTTGTTATTATCTATCGTCCACCTGGTCGTTACTGTGAGTTTCTCTGTGAATTTTCAGACCTTTTGTCTGACTTAGTGCTTAGCTCAGATAAGATAATTATAGTGGGCGATTTTAACATCCACACAGATGCTGAGAATGACAGCCTCAACACTGCATTTAATCCATTATTAGACTCTATTGGCTTTGCTTAAAAAGTAAATGAGTCCACCCACCACTTTAATCATATCTTAGATCTTGTACTGACTTATGGTATGGAAATAGAAGACTTAACAGTATTCCCTGAAAACTTCCTGCTGTCTGATCATTTCTTAATAACATTTACATTTACTCTGATGGACTACCCAGCAGTGGGGAATAAGTTTCATTACACTAGAAGTCTTTCAGAAAGCGCTGTAACTAGGTTTAAGGATATGATTCCTTCTTTATGTTCTCTAATGCCATATACCAACACAGTGCAGAGTAGCTACCTAAACTCTGTAAGTGAGATAGAGTATCTCGTCAATAGTTTTACATCCTCATTGAAGACAACTTTGGATGCTGTAGCTCCTCTGAAAAAGAGAGCTTTAAATCAGAAGTGCCTGACTCCGTGGTATAACTCACAAACTCGTAGCTTAAAGCAGATAACCCGTAAGTTGGAGAGGAAATGGCGTCTCACTAATTTAGAAGATCTTCACTTAGCCTGGAAAAAGAGTCTGTTGCTCTATAAAAAAGCCCTCCGTAAAGCTAGGACATCTTTCTACTCATCACTAATTGAAGAAAATAAGAACCCCAGGTTTCTTTTCAGCACTGTAGCCAGGCTGACAAAGAGTCAGAGCTCTATTGAGCTGAGTATTCCATTAACTTTAACTAGTAATGACTTCATGACTTTCTTTGCTAACAAAATTTTAACTATTAGAGAAAAAATTACTCATAACCATCCCAAAGACGTATCGTTATCTTTGGCTGCTTTCAGTGATGCCGGTATTTGGTTAGACTCATTCTCTCCGATTGTTCTGTCTGAGTTATTTTCATTAGTTACTTCATCCAAACCATCAACATGTTTATTAGACCCCATTCCTACCAGGCTGCTCAAGGAAGCCCTACCATTATTTAATGCTTCGATCTTAAATATGATCAATCTATCTTTGTTAGTTGGCTATGTACCACAGGCTTTTAAGGTGGCAGTAATTAAACCATTACTTAAAAAGCCATCACTTGACCCAGCTATCTTAGCTAATTATAGGCCAATCTCCAACCTTCCTTTTCTCTCAAAAAATCTTGAAAGGGTAGTTGTAAAACAGCTAACTGATCATCTGCAGAGGAATGGTCTATTTGAAGAGTTTCAGTCAGGTTTTAGAATTCATCATAGTACAGAAACAGCATTAGTGAAGGTTACAAATGATCTTCTTATGGCCTTGGACAGTGGACTCATCTCTGTGCTTGTTCTGTTAGACCTCAGTGCTGCTTTTGATACTGTTGACCATAAAATTTTATTACAGAGATTAGAGCATGCCATAGGTATTAAAGGCACTGCGCTGCAGTGGTTTGAATCATATTTGTCTAATAGATTACAATTTGTTCATGTACATGGGGAGTCTTCTTCACAGACTAGGGTTAATTATGGAGTTCCACAAGGTTCTGTGCTAGGACCAATTTTATTCACTTTATACATGCTTCCCTTAGGTAGTATTATTAGACGGTATTGCTTAAATTTTCATTGTTACGCAGATGATACCCAGCTTTATCTATCCATGAAGCCAGAGGACACACACCAATTAGCTAAACTGCAGGATTGTCTTACAGACATAAAGACATGGATGACCTCTAATTTCCTGCTTTTAAACTCAGATAAAACTGAAGTTATTGTACTTGGCCCCACAAATCTTAGAAACATGGTGTCTAACCAGATCCTTACTCTGGATGGCATTGCCCTGGCCTCTAGTAATACTGTGAGAAATCTTGGAGTCATTTTTGATCAGGATATGTCATTCAAAGCGCATATTAAACAAATATGTAGGACTGCTTTTTTGCATTTACGCAATATCTCTAAAATCAGAAAGGTCTTGTCTCAGAGTGATGCTGAAAAACTAATTCATGCATTTATTTCCTCTAGGCTGGACTATTGTAATTCATTATTATCAGATTGTCCTAAAAGTTCCCTAAAAAGACTTCAGTTAATTCAAAATGCTGCAGCTAGAGTACTGACGGGGACTAGAAGGAGAGAGCATATCTCACCCATATTAGCCTCTCTTCATTGGCTTCCTGTTAATTCTAGAATAGAATTTAAAATTCTTCTTCTTACTTATAAGGTTTTGAATAATCAGGTCCCATCTTATCTTAGGGACCTCGTAGTACCATATCACCCCAATAGAGCGCTTCGCTGTCAGACTGCAGGCTTACTTGTAGTTCCTAGGGTTTGTAAGAGTAGAATGGGAGGCAGAGCCTTCAGCTTTCAGGCTCCTCTCCTGTGGAACCAGCTCCCAATTCAGATCAGGGAGACAGACACCCTCTTTACTTTTAAGATTAGGCTTAAAACTTTCCTTTTTGCTAAAGCTTATAGTTAGGGCTGGATCGGGTGACCCTGAACCATCCCTTAGTTATGCTGCTATAGACGTAGACTGCTGGGGGTTCCCATGATGCACTGTTTCTTTCTCTTTTTGCTCTGTATGGACCACTCTGCATTTAATCATTAGTGATCGATCTCTGCTCCCCTCCACAGCATGTCTTTTTCCTGGTTCTCTCCCTCAGCCCCAACCAGTCCCAGCAGAAGACTGCCCCTCCTTGAGCCTGGTTCTGCTGGAGGTTTCTTCCTGTTAAAAGGGAGTTTTTCCTTCCCATTGTAGCCAAGTGCTTGCTCACAGGGGGTCGTTTTGACCGTTGGGGTTTTACATAATTATTGTATGGCCTTGCCTTACAATATAAAGCGCCTTGGGGCAACTGTTTGTTGTGATTTGGCGCTATATAAAAAAAAATTTGATTGATTGATGTTTGGCTTCATTAGAAACAACAGGTTGTTATGACCCCTCACGGAGCGGCTGACCGAACGGATGTTATGACCCCTCACGGAGCGGCTGACCGATCGAAACTGGATGGCAGTTAAACGATGTCTCCGAAAGTCAACTTAAGTTCAGATTTCTTGTTTCTTTTTGGCTTCAGTGTCCTTCGTTAGTGCTGTGTGATCAGGGTTTTACATTCGTTGCTAGGAAAGTTCAATGACCAAAATACCAACATTCTGGGCGCAATGAACACGTTTTCACTATTATTTGATTTGTTTGTGTGACTGACATCGTTATTCAAGCATTCAAAAGGCTGTTCCTACCTCTACACAACTCCAAACAGCGATGAGAAAGTTTCTTGACAGTTCTTGTTGTGGAACAAAACCACGTCTCACTAACCAGACAGAGTTGTGACGTCATCACACATAGGCGCTGCTCTACCGCAATTTGAAAAACCCCCATTGAGAGAGTGGCGTCAACTCAGAACATGGCACCATTTTGGTTCCAACTACGCTGAACTACTTAATGAACCTTTAATGTTTTCAACATTTTTAAAAATCATTTAACCACATACAGCAACACATCCAGGTACAGGTGCTATCAAAATAGATATAAAAATAGTTAAGCTATCAAATTTGCAATTTATGATGACTCATTTAAAGCCTGATTTATGCAGCTGCACAGCTGTAATTCCGTGTCGTGCAATGATGACGTGACAGTTTTAAAGTTCTCCGTAGCTGGATTATACTTTATTCTGGACTAATTTGACCCTCAACAAGTTTTTCTTTCTACAATCATCACCTCCAATTCAAAGGTAAGCTGAACAATTTCCTCTTTTACCGGCTTCGTGCTGTAAAGTTGCGAACTTTTCTGATCCATTTTTAATCAGCGTGCGCACTGTAAAAACTATTATAATATGATGGCAGACGAAGGAGCAAAAGCAGAAAAATGTCAAATCACAGCCTTTTGTGTCTGATTTAACAGGTGCACGTCAGGCTTCAGGTCCCAGGCTGAACGGGTGGTCCATAAAAATGGTCAAAAATTTTTTTTCAAAAAACTTCGTCTCACCCTCTAAATTTGTTGTACCTAACATAAAAACACATCATGTACAATTTCATAAAACTAATCATTTTTACTGGTAGCACACAGCCCTTAAAGATTTTGCTGGCAATAACTTTGTCATATAGTATGGTCATTTCCAGATATTTCCAAATTATTTCTGTCAGTTTAATATTGATATGTCACGACAGAAATTATTGCAATACATTGGAAAATCAAATCTTTTCATATCCCATAAAATAGTTAACACTAAAACATGAATTGTGAGATGCAGTTCTTCTCGTACATGTATCATGCTCCTACAATACCTACATACTGGGGTAGCGAAGATTTTGTAACAATCAAACATTGCATTTTCATTTTATTGATGAAATACTGTTTCATTATTGATAAATTTAAATAAGTCTATGCTTTATATATTTCCACATATTTTGATCTGAACATCCTTTACATAATAATGATATTTAAGTTGCTTGCATCATGACCAAGACTTGCTCCCGTTTCAGTCAGAATATAGGTGGCACTTCTGTCTGTTGTTTTGGTCCTATCCAATGCTGCTGCAAGTCCTGGTGTTACAACAGCTTTAATTTTACTGGCTTTTTGTGGCACTGGCATAACAAATTCTTCATCTGGACTTTCTGTGTTCTCTTCACTCTGGCTGGAGACAGTGTCAGGTAGTGAGACATTAGATGGTCCAGGCTCCTCCAGTTTCTCTTTGTATTTTGCTTCTGCAGCTTTCCTTTTTTCTGCTCTTTGTTCTTTGGCAGTTTGTATTTTATCCATGCCTGTCATGCATCCTCTACCTTTCTCTCGCTGAGCAAGTAGGAACTGTCTGTCATCTTCAAACTTTATCACTGTTAGGACATCCTGATGTGCCATGTCAAACAAGTCCTCCAAAGATTCACAAAACACTTTCATCTTTCTTCTGCTTGTCTGTATTGCGATTCTTGGTCTTTTTCAATGTTTTCCATTTTCCGAACACCTTTTCTAACTTTGTGATCAGATGCTGCTTTGCCCTCAGTGGGATTCTAGCTCTCTCCCAAAAAGGAATTGCCATGTCTATAGAGTTCACAGCAGCATCATGGACAGTTTTCTTCAAATCAGTGTGTTTGAAGAAAAATACCTTGAGTATTTTCCCATTTGAGGGCAATTTGTTTCCCTTTATTTCAGTCGGTGGAACCAATAAGGTATACAAATGTTCTACTTCTAGTAGCTGACATGTTTTACTGAAGTTTCCAGTTAATGGTTAAGCATGTTAAGTCAGCAAGTGTCTCTTTTTACATTTATCTCATGTTAGATTCACCATCACCAAAGATCTGAAAGAAAAGAAGCTGTGAATTGAAGCAAAATTTTCAGCTTGTAGCCTAAAATAACATTTTTGAAAGTATGTTGTTTTGAGAAATATTTAAACAAAGGTATAGTTTTAAATTGAATATAAAATTATACTTTAATTACACTCAGGTGGTTAACTTCTATCCTCTTTATAAGTGATGTGATTAGATACTGGATAATGGATAACCTATTGCACGGGCACTCGGGCAGCGATAACTGATATATTTACAACCTTCAGCTATGATGTGCTACCTCTAAATATTAATGTATGACAAAAATATTTGGCAGGCTTTCTTTTTTCCCAAAGCATCATAAAATGAAGGGGTGAGAGTAATGAATTTCCAACAGATACTGGATAATGGATAACCTATTGCACGGGCACTCGGGCAGCAATAATTAATATATTTACAACCTTCAGCTATGATGTGCTACCTCTAAATATTAATGTATGACAGAAATATTTGGCAGGCTTTCTTTTTTCCCAAAGCATCATAAAATGAAGGGGTGAGAGTAATGAATTTCCAACTTTTATTTTTTTGAACCACCCTACTGAACACGGTTTGAAAAAATAAACGGTCGGACTATTAATCAGGGAAATTACTCCGGTCCCACTTTCCTCAAATTGGCGAGTGTCAGAGCACTCAACATTAATTTGTTCCTCTGAGCATGTTCACAATGCTGGGCATCAAAACCAGATACCTTCAATTCAAGTTTCAGAAACGGACAAAACTAATTTTTCAAAGACGTTATTGGCCTTATTGTTTTGCCATTGTTCCTACGAATCTGTCAAGACAAATTCAGGTGGCTGGTGTGTTTAATAGTCCCACAGTGAGTATTAATTGACCCAAAAATATGATGTGTTTTCCAAAAATAATGTAACATCTTTGATATAATGCAAATTCAGCTGGACAGAAAAAAGATGTACACCTATTAATCATTAAGAAACATCATATTTACAGCATCCTTATTGTTTCTAGTTTCCATTGATATATGACGTGGTACTTTTGGGGCAATTACAGCTGGTCCGTCCTGTTTTTATTCAATGAAGCATAATGCAAAAATACCAAAATTTACCATACACACAGGTCACCTTGCATTTAGTGGATAAAAACACGTTAAAACTTCTGGAAGTACCCAAAACACCTATTGAGAGTCGAAAGAGTTTGGGAAAAAACAAAAAAACAAACAAAAAAAACCCTTTTCATTAGGTTTTTGGAATTTCATACTGTAGTCCTTTTATTTTGGGCATTTTTTTTCTGTCCCACAGTGTCCGTCCATAACGCTACATGTTGCTCCTCACTGTGGGAAGATTAAAAAAAAAAAATGTTGACCTAAGTGTGATGAAGACTTACCCACAAGCATACTCTATAATGACATCGATGAAAAAAATTCAAGTGGCCAAATCCCCACAACCGATGAACCATTTCTGTCCCACAAAATGTCCGCCTGTCACATGTGACGGACAAACATGTTGTGGGACATTTTTCCTTTGGTACTGTACATTATTTGTATGGAAAAGGTATCATTTGTATGTATAATTTTTGCATAGTCACAGTGTTTACAACAGATATTTGTGCATTTTTCACAAATTACATTTACTTTTGCATGACAACAGATCTGTTAAGGCTCATTGATTTTGTTCTTTTTATGATACTGGAGATATAAAAACTCACACATATATAACTTTGGGATATTGAAGGTTTCAGAGATGGAAATCATCATTTTGGTCCCACTGTGTCCATCTGTCACATGTACAGTCGGGAGCTCAGTCTAATATTATTAGTCATTATAAGTAACCTGTCTTTTAAAGATGAAATTGGTCAAGTACTGATTACATGTTTATGCTTCACTGAATTTAGGGCCCTCAGATCAATTACTTACAATATATCACTTTAGAATTCGGCAGCAATGCAAGTGCAGAAGCACCAAGTGCAGTTCAAAGAGTGCATGCTAATTGAAATCAGTGTCACAGGGTGCAAGTTGTTAACAACATGTTCATTTTGATCGGTGACTTCAGAATCCTCATTTGGACTGGAAATCTTGAACTGTACAGATATCGCCCTACTCTATAAAGCTTTCTGAAGGTGAGTCACCATGAGTTTCCTGACTTTCCATCAATTCACATTCTTTCAAAAGCTGTTTGTCAAATTCGACTTTTGATAAGTAAAGAAATGCATGCGTCAATTATTCTAGGGTGTGCTGAGGTTGGTTTTAGGATGATTCCTTTTTATGCACATCCTGCTAATTTCCCTTTAAATTCACATCCCACTCTGATAAATCAAGATGGCTACTACATGCATGACGGCCATATTGATTTTATTTTCTGCCTTATAAATTTTAAAAATGCCCGGTCCTTTTGTTTCCATTTTCTCAGGGTACTAAAAGTATGTTAGGGTGGTAATGGTAAGGATGTTTCATACAGATTTGTGGCATGCTCCAATAATCAAGATGCCCCCATGGCAGCCACCTTGATTTTGGTTTCCACTAAATAACACGTTAATATCTTGTCAATTTGTTTTCATTTCAAGGTATGTTTGGGTGCTTAAAGGGACACTTTACTCATCAATGTTAACCCCTATATATACTTAAATAGTGGCATCTTAAATAAAAACAAGATTTGCAATAGATTAGCTTAATTTTTATGATTTTTAAAAAACTGATCAGCCTTCCATGTGCTGCATGTATGAAGTAACAAGTGCTGATTTTGCACAGCCTGGTGTACATACATGTATAGATACTGCAGTAAAACACCTGAAAATCTTACACTTAAATTCTAATGTGACATCAGAAAGTAGTAAATTATATTTCTTGCTCTTATTTATGAATATGAGTCAAATCATTAGCCTATTTTTGAGATTTTGTAAGGAGTGTTACTGATATCTCTATACATGTGTTTACATTTAACAGTGTGTTAAGAGCACTTGTGATGTCATAGCACAGGCAACTGGAGGAAACTTCATTTGAAAAATTCTCAAAAAAAATAAATTCCAATAATTATCAGAAACTGTATTTCAAGGTTGATATGATCATTATCTTTATCTTTTATAAATTGCTATTTTAATATGAGTGGAGTGTCCCTTTAATAAGGCCTTTTCAATTGCATGTAAATCCTTAAAGCTATGGTCCATTCCGTGTAAAATCAGGCTTTTGTTTCCTTTTAGTAAATTATTCTTACAAAACCTTGCCCTTTAATTTGATGTTGTATCAGCAACCTGGCTAAAAATTCTCTATATAAAACTATACCCCTTCCAGCAAAACCTCTTGCATGAGGCTTGGGTAAAACAGAAGGCATGTTTCAAACAGTTTTGTTTTGTTTTTTTTTTCTTCTGGTTTTGTTTTTACAGCAAGTGAAATAATGGACCTATAAAAAAAAAAAAAATTGAACTTAACACATTGTTTCCCATGCTGCTGCATGGTGCAACAACTGGCATCAATGAAACTGTGTAGGACGTTAGCATAGTTCCATACCTATTTGGAAATTTGTCTTTTGATCATCTGTGAATAAAGACACTTTTGTGGGGCAGGGCACATTATTTTGGCAAAATATTCCAGTTTTTGGGCCTGTTCATGCAAAAGAGCGACCAGGATTTTATTCAGAGAATAAAGATTGTATTAAAAAAAAAGAGCAACATTCTCAAGACTGTAGTCGTCCACACTTAAAAACAATACATGTTCTACTTGTTTTGAAGATTTTTTTTTTTTTCCCCCCCACTGTTGCCGTTACATTTTGATGCCCAGCTTGGTGAACACACTCCCCTGTTACTGTGCACGTACAGACTGCTTGGGATTTTTAATGGAAATACATTGCGATCAGATGGGACATTTTATCTGATGTGAGCGAAAACCCACTGTACAAAAATCCATCATATATGGTGTTTATTGCATGGTAAACAATACAAAAACCTTGGGACTTTTTGTCTGGTGAAGGCGAATATCTAGTTTATACAATGACAGTTTAGGTGAGTTTTACTGTACATGGGACTGAACAATAAATTTACCTCTCAAAACTTTGATGATGATGAAGTTGATTCCAGCCCACATGGCTGACTTTATTTTCCCAAATTTTTCTTCTGTTTGGATCGGAAGGGAATCTGTACAACTTGAAGCCCTTGCTGTGTCTATTTGTGCCTCCAAATGCACAAAAACCCATAATTTTCAGTGAATTAAAAAAAAAAAAAAAAAAAAAAAAAGATGGATTTCCATGCAAATACGTAGATTAGGAAGGCACCATGAGTCACATGACTTTTTTTTTTTCCTCGACTCCTCATGTCATCACTCTCTTAATTAAGGCACACGCGTACAGGACACCCTCCCAACAGTTCAGCACACGTCAATAAAGATTATTCACAAAGTTCATGTCATTGGGACTTGTTTTTAAAAGTGATAACTTAATTTTGACACAGCTGTGATGAAATCAGTCTGGGTGGAGGTTAATGCAGCTGCGTGCTCATATTGTGAAGTTGTGAACACATCTTCATTAACAACACCCTCGTGCTCTGCTCAAGACAACCTGCTGCAGGCTCAGTGCACCCCTGGGTCCAAACACAGAAAGACTTTCAAAGACCTTGGGAGTTGAGGGCTGAAGTGTCTGCTGTCCCAGCGAAGTTGTGAGGCCAGTGAACCCAGCACTGCGCTTCATTTTCATTTATTTATACAGCACCAAATCACAACAAGGTTGCCTCAAGGCGCTTGGAGCACATGTATGAAGGGTCAAAGTGACCAAAATTAATTGAAATATTGAATGTGGTAAATATGAACGCAGTAAAACATAGATTGTGGTAAAAATGAAAGCAGTAAAACTTTGAATGTGGTGAAAACGAAAGCAGTAAATATTGAATGTGGTTTAAAAAAATCAAAAGGGTAAAACTGGACTTGATAAAAATGGAAGGTGTGAAGTACTAAACATGAAAATGAGTGACATAAAAATATAACATTGGCTAATTTAATTCACTGCCTCGATTTTAGTCCCTCTGCTTTACCCATTTCAATTGTATCATTTGCTGTACTCAATTTAATGTTGAATGTTTTCCTTCACTGCCTCAATTTTAGCAGGTCCAATTTACATGCTTCAGTTTTATCATTCACCGCGTCAAATGTGCAATTTTGCTCACTTCCGCTGGATCAAAATATGGCAGCAGCCACTGTTGCGACAGCGGAAATCTGTAGTCCAGAGCCACTGCGCATGTCACTGACCGAGGGGTGGCGCCATTGGGAGTCGCAGACGAAGAGTGACCAAATGACGTTTTATACGCGACACAAAAATAAACAATGGCGGACTCTGTGTGTTTGCTGCTCTATGAGTTTTTAAGAAAAAGTTGATGGCGACGAGACGAGGACGATTGAAAAGTACAGAAGACTTTGGGAATACGAGCTGCTAGAGACGAAGAGACAAAGTTCTGTTTTTATAGGCATTCTTTATAATACAGCCTTTTATTGTCATTGTACACATAAATACAATGAAATTTGTCTGCATTTAACCCATCCAAATTAGACACTTCTCCCAATTTAAGATCAATATGCGGCTTAATACCTGCTTGATGTGTAACAGAAATAATCCACACCGTTTACCAGATTAAATGCCCCAAACACATTTTTTTTTAAATATACCTGCAATTAAATGATTCATTTAGATTAACTAATCACAAACCCTGTAATCAATTACATTATTTTTTTTAATAACCTGACAGCACTAATTAAAATATGTATGCTGTATGTGTGTGTTTCAGATGGTTTTCTCAGAGACACCGCTGCAAAGGTTCATGCCATGGAATGGGACACCTGTCATCATTTGCCTACACGTCATACACCGGTTATGTTTCACAGTGAATTTTGAATAAACTTTTGTACTTTTTGCTAAAATTTCTCCACTTTTGTGTAACATCAATTTGATTTGTAAGTTACCAAGCAGTGGCGGATGCTGGTCTTTCAAGGAGGGGAAGCTCAATTTCGGCCTACATCATAAAATGTGTTGGTTTATTTATACGTAAATTCTACCCTCCGTTCCTTTTCAAGAAAATGATCTGTGACCCTGTCGTACCAACAAGGCATCTTTTCCAGGGACTTGACTAGTGTCCTCTCAATGGCCAGCAGAGCTAGGCTGCTTAAACGGCCTTGGCCCATGGTGTTGCTGGTGTAAGACTTGAGCCGCTTTAAACAGTTCGTTTGCCACTATTGCCACTAATGACAATAGTTTGTACACCTGAGGCATTGCACCGTCCAACTCCATGTCTTTCAGAAACAGCAAGAAATCACAGTTTTCCCCTGTTGCCCTGCAAGTCCTGGTTTGAATATAGGACTTGAAGTTCAGACCTCAGTTTCCCTGAATCAAAGAACTGGCCAAAACTTTTCAGGACACTCTGAAATGCCTCCTCTGGAAACACTTGTCTCATCTCATCAAATTTCCCTCAATTGACCAATTCCAAGAAGCGCAGACTTTCCAAATTTGCAAAACGCCGAGGTAGCTGCTCTGTGAGATTGTCTAGGATGGCCATGTACAGATTTCTGTAGCGCTCCTTGGGATCCTGTAGTTGTGACAGATGGCATTTTCTCATGGGCTCAGTTTGTGGGTCTGATGTGAGATCTGCTGCTTTGGCATAAACAGCTTGGAAAGCCCCCTCTGACCTCTTCTTTGACAAAAGCAAGAAGAGAC
Organism: Thalassophryne amazonica; assembly: GCF_902500255.1. NCBI lineage: Eukaryota > Metazoa > Chordata > Actinopteri > Batrachoidiformes > Batrachoididae > Thalassophryne > Thalassophryne amazonica. The sequence goes on from NC_047122.1 coordinate 19,022,836, forward strand.
TCAATTCTTTTCTTGCAGTACAGAACATCCATAGCTCTCTGCTGGACAATGTCAAACACCACATCAGTCTCAGAGAAGATTTGTCCGTATGTGTACAACAAGAACACAAACTCAAAATCCTCCAGTTTCATCAGAAGGCCTTTGGCACAGTCTAATGTGTCATCATCCATGGACTTATCTGCAATGATCATCTCAAAAGTTTGCAGGAGGGCATCATAATTGTTTGCCACAGTACTCACTATCCGTGATGTGAAATTCCATCGAGTAGGAGCATTTCTGGGCAACCTTGAGCAGCCTGCAGACTCAAGAAAAGACATCCTCTTTGTGGATTTTGAGAAAAATGTGGCAAACCCAGAGAGTGATGCAAAAAAAATTCTGCACTCAGATAAGCATTTAGCCACCTGAGAGAACCAGATTCAGTCTGTGTGCATAGCAATGCACAAACATTACATTGGAGGCTATTGCTTTAACTTTGGCCTGCAAACCATTGAGAGCTGAAGCCATGACAGCAGCCCCATCATAGGTTTGCGCCACAAGTTTCTCCCTGAAATTGTAGCCCTGCATGTTCTCATTCAAGACTTCAAAAACAGACTGAGCATCTCTCCCCCCAGAAACATCAAAAAAATCCAATAAAGCGCTCCTGAATTTTACCTGCCCTATCCACATAGCAACAATGACAGAGAGTTGAGCATGGCAAGCTATATCAGTTGTTTCATCCACCTGCCATGCAAAAAAGGGAGCAGCCTGGATTTCATCCTTGATCTCATCAGAAACAGTGGCTGAAAGAGCAGAGATCAAGTCATTTTGGATTGCATGGGACATACCAGAAAACACAGCTGATGACTGGAATTGTGTGGCCAGGACAGAGTCATATTTAGCTAATGTTTCATTAAACCCCCTGTAATTCCCCTTGTTGGATGATTCAACACTCTCATCATGCCCCCTAAATGACAGCTCCTGAAGGCCAAGCAAGGAAGTCACATCAATAAGGCAGTTTAGGAAAGCTCTGTTTTGTTTAACTGCTTCATTATGTTTTGCCACTTGAATGCGAGCGCCTTCATTGATTGCATGCTCAACCCTGACTCTGCCCAGGCAACTTAACCTTGCACATGCACTCACATGTTCATTGCTTTTTTCATGCCTTTTGTATGCCCTGTCAAAGTTGGACAGATCCCCAAAACCCACTTTTGACCAGACAACACATCCCTGAGATGGTTTCATCAAGAGGCATGGCCAACAGTACATTTGATTTGTTACAGCACTTCCAGTCAGCCAACACACTTTGTCATACCACGACAGCTGAAAAGACCTGTTACTTTTCCCCACCTTTTGCACCAAATTAATCTGAGGAGTTGATCTGCCCTGCTGTTTAACTCTAAGTTTTTCTTCGTAAGGAAGACTATCAAATGGCTTTGCCAAAATCCGGTCCACAACATTCAAATTGTCTAACATATCAAATGGCTTTGCCAAAATCCGGTCCACAACATTCAAATTGTCTGCCATTATGTGCAGCTTGCTACCTAGCTAGCTCGCTAGCTGGGACTGGCGCGAGGCTAATGTGAAGTGTGTCCGCCTGTGAGTGCTTTGTGACGGTGGAGGAGCTCAGCAGCACCCGCTGCTCGGTAGGGACAGAAACTGTGATAGAAGTCAGAAAGAGTGATAGAAGTCAGTCTCCAAACACAAGCAGCTACAAAAAAACAACAACAAAAAAACCCCACCAGAAATAGAAGCTCGATTTGTCGCTAGTCGTTTTTAATAAAGAAAATGCCGCTAAAAGGATTAGGAAAGTCTCCAGTTCAACTCAGAACAGAATGAAAATTAAAAAATGCTCCCACGGATGTTTACACCAAAAGATCGCTGATTCGCTCATTTTGCTGTCAATCAAAAAGGGATTCAGCCTCAGACAGATCATCCAATCATCATGCAGAAGCTGAGCATCGGGGCCAGCCGAGACCCGCCCACTGCCCCATAGACCCCCAGAGACGCTGAGCGTCCGAAGGGCGGGACAAAGCCCAGCATTTATCCAATGACTCGTCTCGTTTCGCTGCACTCTTTGCTTCGCTATTGAACTCTGTGGACGCTCAGCATCCACACTGTTTAAAGCACTGTGAAGCTGCGGGAATGAATGACAGGAAAGCCGCATCATTACCAGTGATAAGAAGCTGATTCTGAACAAAAGTTGAGCGCACTTTAGCGCATATTTAGTCAATGACATGTACACACAACAGTATATATTTGATCACTTATTTTTTGACATTTTAGGGGAAGCTGAGCTTCCCTTGCAGTCTTAGAGCAATCGCCTCTGCTACCAAGGTTTACTGAATTAAATTAAATGCTAACAGTTTGAAAAGCCGTTTAAGCAAAATCCAGCAGTAAAATAAGTTTTACATTTAATGGGGTCATAAATGTAAATGGAAGTAAACAGACAGTAAACCTGGTTCTAAATTGCACTAAAATGATATTAAAAACTACTATAAATGCCAGGTGTTCATATCTATAATTCAAACTGTAAACCCTTACTAAGACCATCTACTGTACATGTGTATTTTTGTGACCAAAATATTTTTTCATTACTAGACGTACTTGATTTTCAGCATTCTCCACTTTCAGCATGGCACACTTGTCAACAAACATACATGTATATCCTCAAATACATGTACATGTATAATCCAATGTTCTATGTCCATTGAACTGTCAGACCATATAAGGTTTATATTTAGTTGATGTGATCTCCACGTATAACACTGTCATCACGTGTATACATGTATATAATATACACACATACATGTATATATAATTACAATGTTCTAGCACACTACAATAACGTCAATGTTTACATAATCCCCTGACTGTGTGTGTGTGTGTGTGTGTGTAACACCGAAGAAAGGGCGGGAGAAACGCATATATAACCTTTGTGCTGATTGGTCAAAAGCTTTGTAATAACCAATGAAAATGTGCGTAAGTAATAGCTTCGACTGTGCTTCGATACCGTCTCGGTTTTTATGATTTGTTGGAGGGAAAACTACCAAATATTGGAAGCTGAAAGACTACACAGTTGCCTCCCTTACACTACATGCTCATTGTGCACCTACTTCATACTGGTCACTGTCAGCACAGCATTACTTCCGCGTTCGGCTGACTGACAGACTGATCGAACTTGCTGCGTCTGCGATAACAAACAAAGACCACTCAGTGTTCTGAATAGACGACAATTTTATTAAACAAAAGGGCCTGTCACAGAGGCGTATTCTATCAGACTCCTTAAAATAAAATAAAACAACTCTCTTGCAAGCGCTCCCTCCCTCTCTCTCTCTCTCTCTCTCTAATCAGAGCTGTGACTCTTTAACCCCTTAACGCCTGAATTTATATAGCTGTATATAAAAAAATGTTTTGTGTGTGTTTTTGCCTTTAAGTAGATGGTAAATAATGTTGAGATTATTAATTACACTTTTGCACAAAAAATAAATAGTAATTTTGGTATTTTGGTAATAATTTATGTTATAATGTTATAATAATAGTAATGGTATGTTGCAAATTTGCAACAACAGGCATACTGGTCAATTTGGTATGTTGCATATTTGAGTCAAATATTGTAGCATATACGTATGCAACAATAGGCGTTAAAATAAACGCGCACTCGCTACATGTCGGTGCGCTTATCAAACGCCCTGATTGATCAGTCTGATCAAAGCTGAAAAGAGGTGTGACTCTAAAATAAACGCGCACTCGCTGCATAAAAAAAAAAAAAAAATAATAATAATAATAATAATGTTAAATGACTGTTTTTGAGCCGCACCACACCATGCAGCAGAGCGCACTTCCACAGAGGCAGAAAATAGCACTGAAACTGGTGCAGCATGGCACACGCGACTGTGTTCACACATTAAAAAGCGAACACATGCAGCTGCAAGTATGAACATACACTGTTAAAGGCTGAGTACGCGCGTATTTCGGCCGTATTTAAATGAAACACAACGCTGTAATGAGCAGCTCTACGAATACACCACTGTGAAAGCCCCTAAAGGTACTCCTGGCATTCTTTTTTTTTTGCAATCTTACCCCCCCCCTAAAATTTTCTCAACAGATTTGGACGTTTCACAAAATCGACCCCCGGGACTGTCAAATCCGCGGAAAAATGTCATCCCTGAAAAACGTCAATAAAAAAATGTTTTTTACTGTTGACTCAGCCAGAAATTACAAATTATGATACAATCACATAAGTGAAAATGTTTACTGCAACTAAAAGAAGAGAAAACACCCCCCCCCCCCCCCCCCAAATAAATAAATAAATACATAAATCTGTGCAAAACAAACTATACAAAAGTTCCATGTGTCTATAGTCCTGGGGTGGGGGCACAGGACACACGCCCCGGTCATGCATCGCGTGGATAAGCTCACCCAACACGTCAAGGATTGCCCGATTAAACGCAGCTTCCACCTCCGTTGCAGAATTCGGGGATCAGTCGGATGCGTCGATCACACTGAACCCAGTTCAGCTTCAACCTCAACATCGCTGAATGGACAGATTCTCCTGCTGGAACAGTCTCCTTTTACTCTTGCCTGGACAATAATGAAGGCAGAAATGGGAAGTGATTAACAAAAGCAAGTTTTAAAAAATTATATATATACATACACACACACACACACACGTACATACATACAGAGTGACCCCCCCCCCCAAAAAAAACAAGAATGGTAATTTCTATATGATCATTCTCCAGACTTTCAGTTATCTTGGTCACATTGCATAAAACTAATGTTTTTTCAAAATTTTGCTCCAACAAATCAGACCATTTGGAGTATAATTTCAAAGAACCTGACTTTTATGCAAAGCAACTAAGATAACTGAAATTTTGGAAAAGGTTCATATATATACACATACACACACACACACACACACACACACACACACACACACACACACCACACACACACACACACACACACACACACCGTATTTGGGAATACATTTTGGAGCAAAAAGCTACATGATGTGAGACATTATTCTTACCAGTGATGACACGCTGCTGTGTGGTGCTGGACGTTGATGTCAAACCCTCCTCGCTTATGGAACTGGATTCTTCAACAAAAACACAATCACGACATGTTAAAAAAAAAAATACAGTACTGACACTAAATTAGATGTAAACTTTTGTTGTCATGCTGACTTGAGGTGTTTTTCTGTCAGAAGTTAATAGTACCTTAAAGCTGAGCACAGCGTTAGCTAGCTCGCTAGTTAGTAGTCAGCTATTTGACATATTTTTCAATTTGGCATATTTTTCAATAAAAATTATATATATATATATATATATATATATATATATAAAATAGTCAGCTAGCTCACTGTGTCTGCATACACGAGACAACGATGTTACTTTAACAAGTTTAGACTCAAAATCTTCGTTTGTTAAAGTGGGCTTCCCACCAATGGGATAAGTAACATTAAACGGTGCTTTCAAGCAGACAACAGACAAAGTCATAAAAACACTTACCATCCGTCTCTTCCAACAAAGCCATGACCGAGTCGCGGTCATCCTGCCTCCGGGTGCTCTTCGGTCGGTGTCCGTAAACAGTGTTCCTTCGGTCAAACCGTTTCCAGCCCTTACAGTCCGACCTACTCCGGTCTTGTGGCCCTGTAATCACTTTTAAGCTTTTTCAGCTGTGTCGCTATAATGTCCGGTGAGCCGGGCGCGGCCAAAGACTGGGAGATTTTCTCATTTCGGGTCACTTCATCCACCTCTCTGTATTCTCTCCTCCGCCATTAAACACAAACGTCTGCAACTCATCCACGGACCAGTGCGAGTAAAAAAAAAAAAAAAAAAAAATCGCCGTGAAACGAAAGAAAAACCTGGTTTCTGTAATGACGCAGTGATTATTTAAAAATGGCGGGTTTGATTCTCGTCTCGGACGGAGCGCTCATGACTCGTCGAGTGACGACATTCTCTGACCAATCAGTGGCCGACAGCCTGTTGACGTCACATTTTAGTATCGGCTCGGCTCGCTTGGAACCGCTCCTGAGCAGGTACTAAAAAAAAGCACTCGGTACCAGGTACTAACCCTAATAGAAAAGCAAAAAAAAAAAACAAAAACGAGTAGAGTCGAGCCGAGTAGTGCTACTTTTGTGAAGTAGAAAAACGCTTTTCTTCGCCTGCGACTCCCAATGGCGCCACCCCGCGGTCAGTGACATGCACAGTGGCTCTGGACTACAAATTTCCACTGTCGCAACAGTGGCTGCTGCCGTATTCTGATCCAGCGGAAGTGAGCAAAACTGCACAATTGACGCGGTGAATGATAAAACTGAAGCGTGTAAATTGGACCTGCTAAAATCGAGGCAGTGAATGAAACATTCAACATTAAATCAAATACAGCAAATGATACAATTGAAATGGGTAAAGCAGAGGTACTAAAATCAAGACAGTGAATTAAATTAGCCAATGTTATATTTTTAAGACATAATATTTATAAGATTAATATTTACCATAATGTGATTTTAATGGCATCCAAATTTAACGATTCTAATTTTCAAAGGGGCAATATTAACCAGATCTTGTTTTTTTACGTCACTCATTTTCATGTTTAGTACTTCACATCTTCCATTTTTATCAAGTCCAGTTTTACCCTTTTGATTTTTTTAACCACATTCAATATTTACTGCTTTCACTTTTAACCACATTGTTTTACTGCTTTCATTTTTACCACAATCTATGTTTTACTGTGTTCATATTTACCACATTCAATATTTAAATTAATTTTCATCACTTTGACCCTTCATACACATGTGCAGCCACAGAGTCTAAAAGTCCAGAACGCAAAAAAAAAAAGAGAGCATTCTTAATTCTTTTCTAAGCATCTGCTCCGCTGGAACATTGATCTGAATTCATTCAGATTAGTTGGTAGTACAAATGTATTTATCCTGAAACAATTAAAAATTATTATCCCCCCCCCCCAAAAAAAAACAGACAATATAGGTATCCTCATCGTTTTGAAAAAATAATTTGAAGTTATAAACTTAGATCAGCTTTGCTCCATTACTGTTTTATTATTCATGATTCTGATTAGGGATGGTATGATAAGATTTATTGATAGATATCATTATCGATTCCGCTTATCGATACCTCTTGTGAATTTTCTGTGTACTACAAGTAGGCTTTAAAGGTTTTCCTATGTCAAAAACATTTTATTGAGTCTTAAAGTAAATAAATATGAAACCTGGACTCTGGACATAAATAAACTCTACAATGGTGGATCCTTGATCGCTGGATATAAATAGAAATAAACAAAATCTGTAGTTTTTGTCAAAAGCATTTCCTTTCAGACATTACTGGCATGAATGTCTTTCCATATGTCTGAGCTGAGCTCTTGCAGCTGGTTGTGCTGCATGTCAGGATGTAATTCATAAGAATGCAGGATGTCTCATTTTGGGAGGGAAAAAAAAAACGTTTTAGTCTATTGTAATTTCTTGTCTGTGTCATTTATTTAAAGCGGCAATTCGTTTAGAAGTTATTAATTCCGAATGGATTCTGTCTTGGCAGAGAGCCATGCACCGTTTGGAGCAGTGCCAATGGAACAGAGGACAATTCTCATTTCTTGACTGCAACAAGACAAGAGTCCCAGTTAGTCACTTTAATCGCCACAAAAGTGACTCACGATTAACATATTTTAATGGCTTGAGAGGGGTTAAGAAGCGGAACTTACCGCTTGTGTAGAGATGCGAATCAAAGAACCAATGAGCCAGTGGATCGAAGCCTTGCTTCACTGGTTCACGCTTCAAATGGAGTCGCGCTGCAGAAACGTTGATTACAGAGCCGCTGCAGGTTCCTGTAATCAATGTAAAGGAGTGATCATTTTCCCGACAAACACCCTCAAAACAATGGCTCCTCTGAAGGATCATTAAGCAAAAGACAATTGATATCGGGTGGATCGAATAATTTATTAACGATACCCGAAAAGAACCGTTCTCGATACCCAACCCTAATGCTGACAGAAGCTATTTTTTTGTTTTTAATTCACAGATAATGTCATAATGCAATTTAATCCAAGCACAATCAGAGATTTCTGACGTCCGCCAATCCGGATCCGGATCACCTCCAAAATTCAGGGGAGTCTTCCATGCCCTAATATCTACATGTGGTGCAACTTTGGTCAGAATCTGTGAAGAAGTTTTGACATACTCCTTTAAAAGCCTATATAAAGTGAAATCTTGATCCAGAATCTGGATCTCCTCCCAAATTCAGTGAAGTCTTCAATGCCCTATATCTATCTGTGATGCAAATTTGGTCAGAATCTGTTAAGTAGTTTTGCATAATCCCTCAAAGCCTATATAATATGAAACTTGATCCAGAATCCAGCTCCTTTATTTTAAAATACTATGCAAAATACTGTTTTCTTTGCTCACCAAGTTCTTGCAAAAGGAACTAAGTAGTAAAAGCAATGTAGAGTTTCTACCTCTCATTTTTCTTTTTTTTTTGGCTGATCTGTTCAGTTACTTAAAAAGCAGTGATCCACTTGAAGGATTTATGATCTGTGACACCCATAGGTAGAAGCCATGACAAATATCTGCACCTCAACTGAGACCACCAACGAGGCGCCGCTAACTTTTATAAGCCGCCGCTCACCTTCCTGTTGATCTCGGGATAACGTGTGCTCTTGTAGATGATCATCTCTCGATGACCCTGCCCGTTAGCGTGTTGCAGCCCTTTATTTCACACAGCTTTTCATAAATCTTCATCATCTGGAAGAACACAGCGTGTGAGGAGGTAGAGGACAAAGAAAGGAGACAAGAGGCCAGCCTGGACATTAAACAACTTCACAGCTGTTTTTTTTTTTTTTTAATTCATTTCTGAAAGCTAAACTCCAGCCTGACCTTGCGTTTGAGTTTGTGTTCCTGGATGTATGAGGAGTGCTCCATGCCGAGTTCGTCCAAACTCAACTCAGCCTGCTGCAGCCGGTGGATTTCATCATTGTACACTTTCAGCAGGTTCTCCAGGTAAGCTATCTGAGAAAAAAAACAGATAAGGACAATATGAGGAAAAAAACAAACACCACCTATTGAGAGTCGAAAGAGTTTGGGAAAAAACAAAAAACAAACAAAAAAACCCTTTTCATTAGATTTCTGGAATTTTAAACTGTAGTCCTTTTATTTTGGGCATATTTTTTTTCTGTCCCACAGTGTCCGTCCATAACGCTTCATGTTGCTCCCCACTGTGGGAGGATAAAAAAAAAAAATGTTAACCTAAGTTGATGAAGACCTACCCAGAAGCATACATGTAATTTCATGTAATCCATGAAAAAAATTCAAGTGGCCAAATCCCCACAACCAATGAACCATTTCTGTCCAACAAAATGTCCATCCGTCACACATGTGACTGACAAACATGTTGTGGGACATTTTTTCCTTTGGTACTGTACATTATTTGTATGGAAAAGGTATCATTTGTATGTATAATTTTTGCATAGTCACAGTGTTTACAACAGATATTTGTGCATTTTTCACAAATTACATTTACTTTTGCATGACAACAGATCTGTTAAGGCTCATTGATTTGTTCTTTTTATGATACTGGAGATATAAAAACTCACACATATATAACTTTGGGATATTGAAGGTTTCAGAGATGGAAATCATCATTTTGGTCCCACTGTGTCCATCTGTCACATGTACAGTCGGGAGCTCAGTCTAATATTATTAGTCATTATAAGTAACCTGTCTTTTAAAGATGAAATTGGTCAAGTACTGATTACATGTTTATGCTTCACTGAATTTAGGGCCCTCAGATCAATTACTTACAATATATCACTTTAGAATTCGGCAGCAATGCAAGTGCAGAAGCACCAAGTGCAGTTCAAAGAGTGCATGCTAATTGAAATCAGTGTCACAGGGTGCAAGTTGTTAACAACATGTTCATTTTGATCGGTGACTTCAGAATCCTCATTTGGACTGGAAATCTTGAACTGTACAGATATCGCCCTACTCTATAAAGCTTTCTGAAGGTGAGTCACCATGAGTTTCCTGACTTTCCATCAATTCACATTCTTTCAAAAGCTGTTTGTCAAATTCGACTTTTGATAAGTAAAGAAATGCATGCGTCAATTATTCTAGGGTGTGCTGAGGTTGGTTTTAGGATGATTCCTTTTTATGCACATCCTGCTAATTTCCCTTTAAATTCCAATCCCACTCTGATAATCAAGATGGCTACTACATGCATGACGGCCATATTGATTATTTTCTGCCTTATAAATTTTAAAAATGCCCGGTCCTTTTGTTCCATTTTCTCAGGTACTAAAGTAGGTTAGGGTGGTAATGGTAAGGATGTTTCTACAGATTTGTGGCATGCTCCAATAATCAAGAGCCCCCTGGCAGCCACCTTGATTTTGGTTTCCACTAAATAACACGTTAATATCTTGTCAATTTGTTTTCATTTCAGGTATGTTTGGGTGCTTAAAGGGACACTTTACTCATCAATGTTAACCCCTATATATACTTAAATAGTGGCATCTTAAATAAAAACAAGATTTGCAATAGATTAGCTTAATTTTTATGATTTTTAAAAAACTGATCAGCCTTCCATGTGCTTGCATGTATGAAGTAACAAGTGCTGATTTTGCACAGCCTGGTGTACATACATGTATAGATACTGCAGTAAAACACCTGAAATCTTACACTTAAATTCTAATGTGACATCAGAAAGTAGTAAATTATATTTTCTGCTCTTATTTATGAATATGAGTCAAATCATTAGCTATTTTTGAGATTTTGTAAGGAGTGTTACTGATATCTCTATACATGTGTTTACATTTAACAGTGTGTTAAGAGCACTTGTGATGTCATAGCACAGGCAACTGGAGGAAACTTCATTTGAAAAATTCTCAAAAAAAATAAATTCAATAATTATCAGAAACTGTATTTCAAGGTTGATATGATCATTATCTTTATCTTTTATAAATTGCTATTTTAATATGAGTGGAGTGTCCCTTTAATAAGGCTTTTCAATTGCATGTAAATCCTTAAAGCTATGGTCCATTCCGTGTAAAATCAGGCTTTTGTTTCCTTTTAGTAAATATTCTTACAAAACCTTGCCTTTAATTTGATGTTGTATCAGCAACCTGGCTAAAATTCTCTATATAAAACTATACCCCTTCCAGCAAAACCTCTTGCATGAGGCTTGGGTATAAACAGAAGGCATGTTTCAAACAGTTTTGTTTGTTTTTTTTTTTCTTCTGGTTTGTTTTTACAGCAAGTGAAATAATGGACCTATAAAAAAAAAAAAAATTGAACTTAACACATTGTTTCCCATGCTGCTGCATGGTGCAACACTGGCATCAATGAAACTGTGTAGGACGTTAGCATAGTTCCATACCTATTTGGAAATTTGTCTTTTGATCATCTGTGAATAAAGACACTTTTGTGGGGCAGGGCACATTATTTTGGCAAAATATTCCAGTTTTTGGGCCTGTTCATGCAAAAGAGCGACCAGGATTTTATTCAGAGAATAAAGATTGTATTAAAAAAAAGAGCAACATTCTCAAGACTGTAGTCGTCCACACTTAAAAACAATACATGTTCTACTTGTTTTTGAAGATTTTTTTTTTTTTTCCCCCCCCACTGTTGCCGTTACATTTTGATGCCCAGCTTGGTGAACACACTCCCCTGTTACTGTGCACGTACAGACTGCTTGGATTTTAATGGACATACATTGCGATCAGATGGGACATTTTATCTGATGTGAGCGAAAACCCACTGTACAAAAATCCATCATATATGGTGTTATTGCATGGTAAACAATACAAAAACCTTGGGACTTTTTGTCTGGTGAAGGCGAATATCTAGTTTATACAATGACAGTTTAGGTGAGTTTTACTGTACATGGGACTCGAACAATAAATTTACCTCTCAAAACTTTGATGATGATGAAGTTGATTCCAGCCCACATGGCTGACTTTATTTTCCCAAATTTTCTTCTGTTTGGATCGGAAGGGAATCTGTACAACTTGACGCCCTTGCTGTGTCTATTTGTGCCTCCAAATGCACAAAAACCCATAATTTTCAGTGAATTAAAAAAAAAAAAAAAAAAAAAAAAAGATGGATTTCCATGCAAATACGTAGATTAGGAAGGCACCATGAGTCACATGACTTTTTTTTTTTCCTCGACTCCTCATGTCATCACTCTCTTAATTAAGGCACACGCGTACAGGGACACCTCCCAACAGTTCAGCACACGTCAATTAAAGATTATTCACAAAGTTCATGTCATTGGGACTTGTTTTTAAAAGTGATAACTTAATTTGACACAGCTGTGATGAAATCAGTCTGGGTGGAGGTTAATGCAGGCTGCGTGCTCATATTGTGAAGTTGTGAACACATCTTCATTAACAACACCCTCGTGCTCTGCTCAAGACAACCTGCTGCAGGGCTCAGTGCACCCCTGGGTCCAAACACAGAAAGACTTTCAAAGACCTTGGGAGTTGAGGGCTGAAGTGTCTGCTGTCCCAGCGAAGTTGTGAGGCCAGTGAACCCAGCACTGCGCTTCATTTTCATTTATTTATACAGCACCAAATCACAACAAGGTTGCCTCAAGGCGCTTGGAGCACATGTATGAAGGGTCAAAGTGACCAAATTAATTGAAATATTGAATGTGGTAATATGAACGCAGTAAAACATAGATTGTGGTAAAAATGAAAGCAGTTAAAACTTTGAATGTGGTTGAAAACGAAAGCAGTAAATATTGAATGTGGTTTTAAAAAAATCAAAAGGGTTAAAACTGGACTTGATAAAAATGGAAGGTGTGAAGTACTAAACATGAAAATGAGTGACATAAAAATATAACATTGGCTAATTTAATTCACTGCCTCGATTTTAGTCCCTCTGCTTTACCCATTTCAATTGTATCATTTGCTGTACTCAATTTAATGTTGAATGTTTTCCTTCACTGCCTCAATTTTAGCAGGTCCAATTTACATGCTTCAGTTTATCATTCACCGCGTCAAATGTGCAATTTGCTCACTTCCGCTGGATCAAATATGGCAGCAGCCACTGTTGCGACAGCGGAAATCTGTAGTCCAGAGCCACTGCTGCATGTCACTGACCGAGGGGTGGCGCCATTGGAGTCGCAGACGAAGAGTGACCAAATGACGTTTTATACGCGACACAAAAATAAACAATGGCGGGACTCTGGTGTTTGCTGCTCTATGAGTTTTAAGAAAAAGTTGATGGCGACGAGACGAGGACGATTGAAAAGTACAGAAGACTTTGGGAATACGAGCTGCTAGAGACGAAGAGACAAAGTTCTGTTTTTATAGGCATTCTTTATAATACAGCCTTTTATTGTCATTGTACACATAATACAATGAAATTTGTCTGCATTTAACCCATCCAAATTAGACACTTCTCCCAATTTAAGATCAATATGCGGCTTAATACTGCTTGATGTGTAACAGAATAATCCACACCGTTTTACCAGATTAAATTGCCCCAAACACATTTTTTTTTTAAATATACCTGCAATTAAATGATTCATTTAGATTAACTAATCACAAACCCTGTAATCAATTACATTTATTTTTTTTAATAACCTGACAGCACTAATTAAAATATGTATGCTGTATGTGTGTGTTTCAGATGGTTTTCTCAGAGACACCGCTGCAAAGGTTCATGCCATGGAATGGGACACCTGTCATCATTTGCCTACACGTCATACACGGTTATGTTTCACAGTGAATTTTGAATAAACTTTTGTACTTTTTGCTAAATTTCTCCACTTTTTGTGTAACATCAATTTGATTTGTAAGTTACCAAGCAGTGGCGGATGCTGGTCTTTCAAGGAGGGGAAGCTCAATTTCGGCCTACAATCATAAAATGTGTTGGTTTATTTATACGTAAATTCTACCCTCCGTTCCTTTTCAAGGAAAATGATCTGTGACCCTGTCGTACCAACAAGGCATCTTTTCCAGGGACTTGACTAGTGTCCTCTCAATGGCCAGCAGAGCTAGGCTGCTTAAACGGCCTTGGCCCATGGTGTTGCTGGTGTAAGACTTTGAGCCGCTTTTTAAACAGTTCGTTTGCCACTATTGCCACTAATGACAATAGTTTGTACACCTGAGGCATTGCACCGTCCAACTCCATGTCTTTCAGAAACAGCAAGAAATCACAGTTTTCCCTGTTGCCCTGCAAGTCCTGGTTTGAATATAGGACTTGAAGTTCAGACCTCAGTTTCCCTGAATCAAAGAACTGGCCAAAACTTTTCAGGACACTCTGAAATGCCTCCTCTGGAAACACTTGTCTCATCTCATCAAATTTCCCTCAATTGACCAATTCCAAGAAGCGCAGACTTTCCAAATTTGCAAAACGCCGAGGTAGCTGCTCTGTGAGATTGTCTAGGATGGCCATGTACAGATTTCTGTAGCGCTCCTTGGGATCCTGTAGTTGGACAGATGGCATTTTCTCATGGGCCTCAGTTTGTGGGTCTGATGTGAGATCTGCTGCTTTGGCATAAACAGCTTGGAAAGCCCCCTCTGACCTCTTCTTTGACAAAAGCAAGAAGAGACTCAATTCTTTTCTTGCAGTACAGAACATCCATAGCTCTCTGCTGGACAATGTCAAACACCACATCAGTCTCAGAGAAGATTTGTCCGTATGTGTACAACAAGAACACAAACTCAAAATCCTCCAGTTTCATCAGAAGGCCTTTGGCACAGTCTAATGTGTCATCATCCATGGACTTATCTGCAATGATCATCTCAAAAGTTTGCAGGAGGGCATCATAATTGTTTGCCACAGTACTCACTATCCGTGATGTGAAATTCCATCGAGTAGGAGCATTTCTGGGCAACCTTGAGCAGCCTGCAGACTCAAGAAAGACATCCTCTTTGTGGATTTTGAGAAAAATGTGGCAAACCCAGAGAGTGATGCAAAAAAAAATTCTGCACTCAGATAAGCATTTAGCCACCTGAGAGAACCAGATTCAGTCTGTGTGCATAGCAATGCACAAACATTACATTGGAGGCTATTGCTTTAACTTTGGCCTGCAAACCATTGAGAGCTGGAAGCCATGACAGCAGCCCCATCATAGGTTTGCGCCACAAGTTTCTCCCTGAAATTGTAGCCCTGCATGTCTCATTCAAGACTTCAAAAACAGACTGAGCATCTCTCCCCCAGAAACATCAAAAAAATCCAATAAAGCGCTCCTGAATTTTACCTGCCCTATCCACATAGCAACAATGACAGAGAGTTGAGCATGGCAAGCTATATCAGTTGTTTCATCCACCTGCCATGCAAAAAAGGGAGCAGCCTGGATTTCATCCTTGATCTCATCAGAAACAGTGGCTGAAAGAGCAGAGATCAAGTCATTTGGATTGCATGGGACATACCAGAAAACACAGCTGATGACTGGAATTGTGTGGCCAGGACAGAGTCATATTTAGCTAATGTTTCATTAAACCCCCTGTAATTCCCCTTGTTGGATGATTCAACACTCTCATCATGCCCCCTAAATGACAGCTCCTGAAGGCCAAGCAAGGAAGTCACATCAATAAGGCAGTTAGGAAAGCTCTGTTTTGTTTAACTGCTTCATTATGTTTTGCCACTTGAATGCGAGCGCCTTCATTGATTGCATGCTCAACCCTGACTCTGCCCAGGCAACTTAACCTTGCACATGCACTCACATGTTCATTGCTTTTTTCATGCCTTTTTGTATGCCCTGTCAAAGTTGGACAGATCCCCAAAACCCACTTTTGACCAGACAACACATCCCTGAGATGGTTTCATCAAGAGGCATGGCCAACAGTACATTTGATTTGTTACAGCACTTCCAGTCAGCCAACACACTTTGTCATACCACGACAGCTGAAAAGACCTGTTACTTTTCCCCACCTTTTGCACCAAATTAATCTGAGGAGTTGATCTGCCCTGCTGTTTAACTCTAAGTTTTTCTTCGTAAGGAAGACTATCAAATGGCTTTGCCAAAATCCGGTCCACAACATTCAAATTGTCTAACATATCAAATGGCTTTGCCAAAATCCGGTCCACAACATTCAAATTGTCTGCCATTATGTGCAGCTTGCTACCTAGCTAGCTCGCTAGCTGGGACTGGCGCGAGGCTAATGTGAAGTGTGTCCGCCTGTGAGTGCTTTGTGACGGTGGAGGAGCTCAGCAGCACCCGCTGCTCGGTAGGGACAGAAACTGTGATAGAAGTCAGAAAGAGTGATAGAAGTCAGTCTCCAAACACAAGCAGCTACAAAAAAACAACAACAAAAAAACCCCACCAGAAATAGAAGCTCGATTTGTCGCTAGTCGTTTTTAATAAAGAAAATGCCGCTAAAAGGATTAGGAAAGTCTCCAGTTCAACTCAGAACAGAATGAAAATTAAAAAATGCTCCCACGGATGTTTACACCAAAAGATCGCTGATTCGCTCATTTGCTGTCAATCAAAAAGGGATTCAGCCTCAGACAGATCATCCAATCATCATGCAGAAGCTGAGCATCGGGGCCAGCCGAGACCCGCCCACTGCCCATAGACCCCAGAGACGCTGAGCGTCCGAAGGGCGGGACAAAGCCCAGCATTTATCCAATGACTCGTCTCGTTTCGCTGCACTCTTTGCTTCGCTATTGAACTCTGTGGACGCTCAGCATCCACACTGTTTAAGCACTGTGAAGCTGCGGGAATGAATGACAGGAAAGCCGCATCATTACCAGTGATAAGAAGCTGATTCTGAACAAAAGTTGAGCGCACTTTAGCGCATATTTAGTCAATGACATGTACACACAACAGTATATATTTGATCACTTATTTTTGACATTTTAGGGGAAGCTGAGCTTCCCTTGCAGTCTTAGAGCAATCGCCTCTGCTACCAAGGTTTACTGAATTAAATTAAATGCTAACAGTTGAAAAGCCGTTTAAGCAAAATCCAGCAGTAAAATAAGTTTTACATTTAATGGGGTCATAAATGTAAATGGAAGTAAACAGACAGTAAACCTGGTTCTAAATTGCACTAAAATGATATTAAAAAACTACTATAATGCCAGTGTTCATATCTATAATTCAAACTGTAAACCCTTACTAAGACCATCTACTGTACATGTGTATTTTTGTGACCAAAATATTTTTTTCATTACTAGACGTACTTGATTTTCAGCATTCTCCACTTTCAGCATGGCACACTTGTCAACAAACATACATGTATATCCTCAATACATGTACATGTATAATCCAATGTTCTATGTCCATTGAACTGTCAGACCATATAAGGTTTATATTAGTTGATGTGATCTCCACGTATAACACTCGTCATCACGTGTATACATGTATATAATATACACACATACATGTATATATAATTACAATGTTCTAGCACACTACAATACGTCAATGTTTACATAATCCCCTGACTGTGTGTGTGTGTGTGTGTGTGTAACACCGAAGAAAGGGCGGGAGAAACGCATATATAACCTTTGTGCTGATTGGTCAAAAGCTTTGTAATAACCAATGAAAATGTGCGTAAGTAATAGCTTCGACTGTGCTTCGATACCGGTCTCGGTTTTTATGATTTGTTGGAGGGAAAACTACCAAATATTGGAAGCTGAAAGACTACACAGTTGCCTCCCTTACACTACATGCTCATTGTGCACCTACTTCATACTGGTCACTGTCAGCACAGCATTACTTCCGCGTTCGGCTGACTGACAGACTGACGAACTTGCTGCGTCTGCGATAACAAACAAAGACCACTCAGTGTTCTGAATAGACGACAATTTTATTAAACAAAAGGGCCTGTCACAGAGGCGTATTCTATCAGACTCCTTAAAATAAAATAAAACAACTCTCTTGCAAGCGCTCCCTCCCTCTCTCTCTCTCTCTCTCTCTATCAGAGCTGTGACTCTTTAACCCCTTAACGCCTGAATTTATATAGCTGTATATAAAAAATGTTTTGTGTGTGTTTTTGCCTTTAAGTAGATGGTAAATAATGTTGAGATTATTAATTACACTTTTGCACAAAAAATAAATAGTAATTTTGGTATTTTGGTAATAATTTATGTTATAATGTTATAATAATAGTAATGGTATGTTGCAAATTTGCAACAACAGGCATACTGGTCAATTTGGTATGTTGCATATTTGAGTCAAATATTGTAGCATATACGTATGCAACAATAGGCGTTAAAATAAACGCGCACTCGCTACATGTCGGTGCGCTTATCAAACGCCCTGATTGATCAGTCTGATCAAAGCTGAAAAGAGGTGTGACTCTAAAATAAACGCGCACCTCGCTGCATAAAAAAAAAAAAAAAATAATAATAATAATAATAATGTTAAATGACTGTTTTTGAGCCGCACCACACCATGCAGCAGAGCGCACTTCCACAGAGGCAGAAAATAGCACTGAAACTGGTGCAGCATGGCACACGCGACTGTGTTCACACATTAAAAAGCGAACACACGCAGCTGCAAGTATGAACATACACTGTTAAAGGCTGAGTACGCGCGTATTTCGGCCGTATTTAAATGAAACACAACGCTGTAATGAGCAGCTCTACGAATACACCACTGTGAAAGCCCCTAAAGGTACTCCTGGCATTCTTTTTTTTTTGCAATCTTACCCCCCCCCTAAAATTCAACAGATTTGGACGTTTCACAAAATCGACCCCCGGGACTGTCAAATCCGCGGAAAAATGTCATCCCTGAAAAACGTCAATAAAAAAATGTTTTTTACTGTTGACTCAGCCAGAAATTACAAATTATGATACAATCACATAAGTGAAAATGTTTACTGCAACTAAAAGAAGAGAAAACACGCCCCCCCCCCCCCCCCCCCCCAAATAAATAAATAAATACATAAATCTGTGCAAAACAAACTATACAAAAGTTCCATGTGTCTATAGTCCTGGGGTGGGGGCACAGGACACACGCCCCGGTCATGCATCGCGTGGATAAGCTCACCCAACACGTCAAGGATTGCCCGATTAAACGCAGCTTCCACCTCCGTTGCAGAATTCGGGGATCAGTCGGATGCGTCGATCACACTGAACCCAGTTCAGCTTCAACCTCAACATCGCTGAATGGACAGATTCTCCTGCTGGAACAGTCTCCTTTTACTCTTGCCTGGACAATAATGAAGGCAGAAATGGGAAGTGATTAACAAAAGCAAGTTTTAAAAAATTATATATATACATACACACACACACACACACGTACATACATACAGAGTGACCCCCCCCCCCAAAAAAACAAGAATGGTAATTTCTATATGATCATTCTCCAGACTTTCAGTTATCTTGGTCACATTGCATAAAACTAATGTTTTTTTCAAAATTTTGCTCCAACAATCAGACCATTTGGAGTATAATTTCAAAGAACCTGACTTTTATGCAAAGCAACTAAGATAACTGAAATTTTGGAAAAGGTTCATATATATACACATACACACACACACACACACACACACACACACACACACACACACACACACACACACACACACACACACACACACACCGTATTTGGGAATACATTTTGGAGCAAAAAGCTACATGATGTGAGACATTATTCTTACCAGTGATGACACGCTGCTGTGTGGTGCTGGACGTTGATGTCAAACCCTCCTCGCTTATGGAACTGGATTCTTCAACAAAAACACAATCACGACATGTTAAAAAAAAAAATACAGTACTGACACTAAATTAGATGTAAACTTTTGTTGTCATGCTGACTTGAGGTGTTTTTCTGTCAGAAGTTAATAGTACCTTAAAGCTGAGCACAGCGTTAGCTAGCTCGCTAGTTAGTAGTCAGCTATTTGACATATTTTTCAATTTGGCATATTTTTCAATAAAAATTATATATATATATATATATATATATATATATAAAATAGTCAGCTAGCTCACTGTGTCTGCATACACGAGACAACGATGTTACTTTAACAAGTTTAGACTCAAAATCTTCGTTTGTTAAAGTGGGCTTCCCACCAATGGGATAAGTAACATTAAACGGTGCTTTCAAGCAGACAACAGACAAAGTCATAAAAACACTTACCATCCGTCTCTTCCAACAAAGCCATGACCGAGTCGCGGTCATCCTGCCTCCGGGTGCTCTTCGGTCGGTGTCCGTAAACAGTGTTCCTTCGGTCAAACCGTTTCCAGCCCTTACAGTCCGACCTACTCCGGTCAGTGTGGCCCTGTAATCACTTTTAAGCTTTTTCAGCTGTGTCGCTATAATGTCCGGTGAGCCGGGCGCGGCCAAAGACTGGGAGATTTTCTCATTTCGGGTCACTTCATCCACCTCTCTGTATTCTCTCCTCCGCCATTAAACACAAACGTCTGCAACTCATCCACGGACCAGTGCGAGTAAAAAAAAAAAAAAAAATCGCCGTGAAACGAAAGAAAAACCTGGTTTCTGTAATGACGCAGTGATTATTTAAAAATGGCGGGTTTGATTCTCGTCTCGGACGGAGCGCTCATGACTCGTCGAGTGACGACATTCTCTGACCAATCAGTGGCCAACAGCCTGTTGACGTCACATTTTAGTATCGGCTCGGCTCGCTTGGAACCGCTCCTGAGCAGGTACAAAAAAAAGCACTCGGTACCAGGTACTAACCCTAATAGAAAAGCAAAAAAAAAAAACAAAAACGAGTAGAGTCGAGCCGAGTAGTGCTACTTTTGTGAAGTAGAAAAACGCTTTTCTTCGCCTGCGACTCCCAATGGCGCCACCCCGCGGTCAGTGACATGCACAGTGGCTCTGGACTACAAATTTCCACTGTCGCAACAGTGGCTGCTGCCGTATTCTGATCCAGCGGAAGTGAGCAAAACTGCACAATTGACGCGGTGAATGATAAAACTGAAGCGTGTAAATTGGACCTGCTAAAATCGAGGCAGTGAATGAAAACATTCAACATTAAATCAAATACAGCAAATGATACAATTGAAATGGGTAAAGCAGAGGTACTAAAATCAAGACAGTGAATTAAATTAGCCAATGTTATATTTTTAAGACATAATATTTATAAGATTAATATTTACCATAATGTGATTTTAATGGCATCCAAATTTAACGATTCTAATTTTCAAAGGGGCAATATTAACCAGATCTTGTTTTTTACGTCACTCATTTTCATGTTTAGTACTTCACATCTTCCATTTTTATCAAGTCCAGTTTTACCCTTTTGATTTTTTTAACCACATTCAATATTTACTGCTTTCACTTTTAACCACATTGTTTTACTGCTTTCATTTTTACCACAATCTATGTTTTACTGTGTTCATATTTACCACATTCAATATTTAAATTAATTTTCATCACTTTGACCCTTCATACACATGTGCAGCCACAGAGTCTAAAAGTCCAGAACGCAAAAAAAAAAAAGAGAGCATTCTTAATTCTTTTCTAAGCATCTGCTCCGCTGGAACATTGATCTGAATTCATTCAGATTAGTTGGTAGTACAAATGTATTTATCCTGAAACAATTAAAAATTATTATCCCCCCCCCCCCAAAAAAAACAGACAATATAGGTATCCTCATCGTTTTGAAAAAATAATTTGAAGTTATAAACTTAGATCAGCTTTGCTCCATTACTGTTTTATTATTCATGATTCTGATTAGGGATGGGTATGATAAGATTTATTGATAGATATCATTATCGATTCCGCTTATCGATACCTCTTGTGAATTTTCTGTGTACTACAAGTAGGCTTTAAAGGTTTTCTATGTCAAAAACATTTTATTGAGTCTTAAAGTAAATAAATATGAAACTGGACTCTGGACATAAATAAACTCTACAATGGTGGATCCTTGATCGCTGGATATAAATAGAAATAAACAAAATCTGTAGTTTTTGTCAAAAGCATTTCCTTTCAGACATTACTGGCATGAATGTCTTTCCATATGTCTGAGCTGAGCTCTTGCAGCTGGTTGTGCTGCATGTCAGGATGTAATTCATAAAGAATGCAGGATGTCTCATTTTGGGAGGGAAAAAAAAAAACGTTTTAGTCTATTGTAATTTCTTGTCTGTGTCATTTTATTTAAAGCGGCAATTCGTTTAGAAGTTATTAATTCCGAATGGATTCTGTCTTGGCAGAGAGCCATGCACCGTTTGGAGCAGTGCCAATGGAACAGAGGACAATTCTCATTTCTTGACTGCAACAAGACAAGAGTCCCAGTTAGTCACTTTAATCCGCACAAAAGTGACTCACGATTAACATATTTTAATGGCTTTGAGAGGGGTTAAGAAGCGGACTTACCGCTTGTGTAGAGATGCGAATCAAAGAACCAATGAGCCAGTGGATCGAAGCCTTGCTTCACTGGTTCACGCTTCAAAATGGAGTCGCGCTGCAGAAACGGTTGATTACAGAGCCGCTGCAGGGTCTGTAATCAATGTAAAGGAGTGATCATTTTCCCGACAAACACCCTCAAAAACAATGGCTCCTCTGAAGGATCATTAAGCAAAAAGACAATTGATATCGGTGGATCGAATAATTTATTAACGATACCCGAAAAAGAACCGGTTCTCGATACCCAACCCTAATTCTGACAGAAGCTATTTTTTTGTTTTTAATTCACAGATAATGTCATAATGCAATTTAATCCAAGCACAATCAGAGATTTCTGACGTCCGCCAATCCGGATCCGGATCACCTCCAAAATTCAGGGGAGTCTTCCATGCCCTAATATCTACATGTGGTGCAACTTTGGTCAGAATCTGTGAAGAAGTTTTGACATAATCCTTTAAAGCCTATATAAAGTGAAATCTTGATCCAGAATCTGGATCTCCTCCCAAATTCAGTGAAGTCTTCAATGCCCTAATATCTATCTGTGATGCAAATTTGGTCAGAATCTGTTAAGTAGTTTTGCATAATCCCTCAAAGCCTATATAATATGAAACTTGATCCAGAATCCAGCTCCTTTATTTTAAAATACTATGCAAAATACTGTTTTCTTTGCTCACCAAGTTCTTGCAAAAGGAACTAAGTAGTAAAAGCAATGTAGTTTCTACCTCTCATTTTTCTTTTTTTTTTTGGCTGATCTGTTCAGTTACTTAAAAACAGTGATCCAACTTGAAGGATTTATGATCTGTGACACCCATAGGTAGAAGCCATGACAAATATCTGCACCTCAACTGAGACCACCAACGAGGCGCCGCTAAACTTTTATAAGCCGCCGCTCACCTTCCTGTTGATCTCGGGATAACGTGTGCTCTTGTAGATGATCCTCTGCTCGATGACCCTGCCCGTTAGCGTGTTGCAGCCCTTTATTTCACACAGCTTTTCATAAATCTTCATCATCTGGAAGAACACAGCGTGTGAGGAGGTAGAGGACAAAGAAAGGAGACAAGAGGCCAGCCTGGACATTAAACAACTTCACAGCTGTTTTTTTTTTTTTTTTAATTCATTTCTGAAAGCTAAACTCCAGCCTGACCTTGCGTTTGAGTTTGTGTTCCTGGATGTATGAGGAGTGCTCCATGCCGAGTTCGTCCAAACTCAACTCAGCCTGCTGCAGCCGGTGGATTTCATCATTGTACACTTTCAGCAGGTTCTCCAGGTAAGCTATCTGAGAAAAAGGAACAGATAAGGACAATATGAGGAAAAAAACAACAGCTGTTAAGGCTTTGTGAACCTAACGTCATATAGGGAAATTGAAAACTGGTGTGTCTGTGTGTGTTTACTCTGCGGTTAATTTTTTAATGTGAATGCAAAGTCTCAAATGAATTAATGCAATCAGTATGTTGACTATATAATAGCGAAACTCGTGTGCATAAAAAAAAAAAAAAAACCCACCCTTACTGAGGTTATTTACATGGAGCAGATAGACCTCATAGGTCGTGCCTGAATTACAGTGTTCCCACCAATGCAAATGAAAGGATAACTGTCTCAAGTCTTGCAGAGGTTTTAAGAGAATTGCAGTATTTTCGTAAAAAAAACAGTTTAGCATTAGTACTATATAATTTAATTGTTATTATCTGTCACTAACAACCCCAGATAAAATAAATAAATATACATCACTATCATGCCGACACTAACCTGTTTCCTTGAAGCCCTCTGTTGCTGTTTATCCACATCTGTGTCTCCTACTTTGACCTTCTTGTCTCCTTGCAGACCTGAGGTTGAAGGCTGCTCGTCAACATCTTCCATCTTTGCACTACCATCCTTTTTTTCTACCTTGACATTACCCTTGTCCTCTCTTTTGGCTGGCTTTGAGGTAGACTGGAAAGAATGTGAAGTTGAGGTAGAAGGTCCAGGCTCAACCTTGACAAAGGATGTCCTCTTTTTGATGGTGTGCTGCTTGAGGACAGTACACAGTTCATTGATATACACAAAGGTTTTGGAGCGAGTGGCCTGTGCACGAGTCAAACATCGCCCCAGGGTGTTCCTGAACTCTACCGATGACAGAAAGTCAGGGGAGGCCTTATCGTGCTTGGCACACAGGTAGTTCAAGACCTCGGGGCAGTCCTGGGTGAGGGGTGTGCAGTGATCCACAAACTGGGTGAAAGGACATAAGACAAGACACGGGGGGGGGGACACTTCATTTCAAGCTTGTCCAGATAATATTCTATTCAATGATTCTACATGGTCTAAAATTTCTTCACTGGACTATATTCTGCTTTGTACTGCATGCTCATGAACTTGATTTTCATTATTAGACAGTTTAACCAACAACTGTGCAGCTTTACCCCTGATTTCCATCTATACAATTAACAATGATTTTACCAAGATTGCATTTGATCCACATTTTAATTTTATTCTTTTTTTGCTCCTGAGATTTACTTTCTAAACTTGTTTAGGCCTCCACCTGCCATTTCACTACATACATACTATTAACATGCATCGAGTTCAGCATTTTTTGTTGTTGTTGCTGAATGTTTTACTAACTCATTACTGCAGCAGAGTATCTTGATTTGAAGGCACTCCTGGACTGAAATTAATCTTGAAAGCTTGAGTAATAGATGATCACCACAAATGGCAACGCACTGACCATGCTTTACTCACCTCAGCAAAGAGCTTTTTATTTTCTTCCTGCAGAACATGTTTATCTTTTTTTGCTGTGGCGAAAGGTGACTGGGTGATATGAGTGGGTACAGGCTGCTTGGCTTTGAGTGGAGAGACATATTTGGCCATGCGTTGGTTTGATGAGGTGGTTGTAGAGCAAAAGGTCTTTAGACTCTTCTCTTCATCATCATCATCAAGGACAACAATTTTATCAGCCATAGATGCAGGGGCCACAACCATCCAAGAAGCTGATCTCTTCTGATTCTAGAGGGACGGAAAAGAAGAAGAAAAAGCAGTGCTCATTAATGTCACACAAACAGCAGATTGCTGAACCCACCAGATAGAACATATGAAATTTGCACATGAGGCAAATATTAGCTTATGTTAAGGCCTGTATATACTAATAGTACGCATATATCCACATTGCATTTAATAATTACTAACTATTAATTGGTTGCTATTTGTATTCTGGCTCATCGCCACAGAGGTACAATGCAGTACAGATCCACATTGGCGGAACTAGGTATACACAAAGCAGAATGTCTGCTCATTTTTGTTCATAGAAGTGTTAATAAAATGTCCAAAAAGACAGAATTTTTTTTTCACCTAGCCAAGCGCAACTTGTTCACATCATATTTTTATTTAATCCATAAACATTTATCGATATTCCTCTAAATGCCATAAAAACACAACAAAATCATTACAATAAGTGAATTCCATGTCAGATAAACAGATTATGGGAAACTTTCCAGATTGACCATCTTGGATTTTGCATCATACTGTTAGATAATATCTGTGCTAATTCCTTATTTTATGTTAGTGATCAAGTATTTGCCTTTGTTATTTGATTGGAAGTCTCTGAGATCTGGTTTAAAGTTTAAACACGAGTTAAGTTTCACTTCCATCACACATGCAAGTTTTAGATACAGGGAGGGCTTCCCCTATCTGTGAGAGCCAGTAACATGTAGACTAAACCACACCCACAGGCCCTGTCCCAATACCCGCACTTCCACCCTTGTGCCCCTCAAATGCGCGTTCCCGCTGAGGGGTTCAAGTGTCCCAATTCTCCGGAGAGGAGTTCGCCCCGCCCCATTTCCGCACTTGGTCTGCACTTCGGCCAAGCCCGCATCGATGCGAACTTCGCCGAAGCCGAGTACCCACAATTCTTTGCTGCATGTGACGTATTTGAGCAAAACGGCTGAAAAATCTTGGAAAAAGATGGATGCGATCGAGCTCCTGTGCCCGTGCCGAAAAAATGTCTTTTCAAGTGTAAATATTTTATTCTTAACATGTGTAATTACAATGGACGTTTGCTCTGCCATGACATTTTGGTGTGTATTTACGGACATTCGTGCGAACAATTTTGTTACTTTTTGTAGTCATGTCATAAAACAACCAATTTAACAGCCAAATAAAAATATTAATATTTATTTAAAACATTTACTGGTTATTTACCCACTCCTTTAAATAAAAAAAATAAACAACTACCTTAAATAAATAACCAATCACTAATTTACATTTCTGAAGACATGTGTCAAGATGTCATTGCCTAAACACTTTTTTTTTTTTATTTCACAGGGACAGATGAAATGACATATAATTACATTCCGGTCTGAAAATGATCATCTTTTCACTGGGCACAGGAATGCTTCAACTCAAGGCTATGAGTAAGTTTACAGCTGTAAACAATATAAACAAGTTTAAGTAAGTAAAAAAAAAAGAAAAAAAAAGTATGTTTATTTAATGACTCTTGCAGCGAAATCATAAAAATTATGGACCTGGAGGGAAAGGTAACTCCTCAGCAATGCAAGAAAAAATGGGAAAACCTTAAGAAAAAGTATAAGGTAATTTGCTTGCCAAAATGCCTTTGCATCTGTGATATTTAAAAAATGTAAATTTAATTCTATGTTATATATAAATGTTGCGGAAATGACAGTGGCGCAGGTATATGACGTAACCCGCGCTGTCCCAATCCTGCAATTTTTGGCCACTTGTGACCTGCACACTCGAACCCTAATGCACACTTCTTCTGAGTGTACACGTCACACAGGGGTGTAGGGTGTAGTGTGGGTATTGGGACAGGGCCACAGTGTATAAAAGTGTTGTGCAAACTATGTTCGTGGTCCCTTCACGAGATGGACGCTGCCTGTGGGGACCCTGGTCTGGATTCAATGTGACTTTCAATAAATTCAAAATGATGAATATAATGTTTTGGTTCTTGGAAAGGAGCAGAATTTTACATAAAGAACCGGGGGAAAATTACAATACTTTACGTAAATAAAGTCATTGCACGCAACAACTAGTGTAAAAATTACTGCTGGATATAAAAACAACATTTATGAAGAAAACAGAAGATACACAGACTGTACATAATCCAGTTAACAAGATCACTGAAACAGAAACGTGACGTTTTGGTTTGATGCATATGAAATGAATCAATTTCTTAAATTTGTAATGATTAATTTCCAGTAACTTCAACATGTCATACTGTTAGGACACAGTGTGTCGTCCAACAGTGAAAGAAGGAATAAGGTTTATTTATGTTTATTCCGTGTAGTTTCATGACGTGGTGTGAAAAGAGGTGTCGCTGTCTGACAGGAGATCAAGGAAGTGAGGCTGAACTCACAACCGGACAAATAATAACAGTGACTTGTAAACAATGTACATTACTGGCATGAGACAGAAAAAAAGACGCATAACTTACATCCTTTTTCAGGAACCTGGGGAAATAACGGAGATAAAGGGTCTCACTCAGCGCATCTTTTAGACGACAAAATTCAGCAAGCTAACATTAGCCAAAGCTAGCGCGTCAACGTTTGGAAATTACCGTTTAGTTGTGCTTCAGCGACAAAAATCTAACCTTAAGTAAAAGCAAGATAATTATTTTATCACTCTGGCCTAGTGAAAAAGAACCTTGACTCCCACTTTAAAACCTATTTTTAACACATAAGTTTCTTTTTACCGAAAAAATGTACGTAAACTCACTGCCAACGCTGACCGCCAACGCTCTCAACGTATCCCAGTCAAGCCTTGCGATTGGTTGACACGCTGACAACAGTTAATAATGGCGGTTCCTATTGGCTTGTTTACCCTCATTGCTTTGGCGGCATTTAAGATCAAAGATACACATTGCTTGTTAAGATGACAATCTGAGGCAAGAGCCGATTTAAATTAACGCGGAACACTGAAGTGTATGGCAAAACAAAAGCAATTACTTTAAGTAATTTTTCTGTTTACAGTCAAACAGGAATTAATTAGTAGTACATGGCATATTATGTTTGTTAATATCGATATATCACTCATAATATGCCTAAGGCAAAGCCTTGGATCAAACATCAATGTAGGTTGATGTAAATATATCATGTTGATAGTGGGATGAAGGTCCCGGGTCCTGATTGAAAAGACGTTCCCACTAGCTTGGCTAACAGGGAATTCCCTTTTGGCTGACTTGGTACAGGAATGGTCTTTAGTGCGAGCCGTCCGGGTTCGATCCCACCACCGTCCCGGCCACAAAGGTTCTGCGGTCACAATCTGGCGTCACAAACAGGATGTGGGTAGTCACAGAACATGCTTAAATGCACCTGTGACTTCGGGACAAGGCAAAAATGGTGGAGAGATATGTAGCGGGATGAAGGTCCCGGGTCCTGATTGAAAAGACGTTCCTGCTAGCTTGGCTAACGGGGAATTCCCCTTTGGCTGACCTGGTAGAGGAATGGTCTTTATTGCAAGCCGTTTTGGTTCGATCCCACCGCCGTCCCGGCCACAAAGGCCCTGCGGCCCTGCGGTCACATATGTGATACTCCTAGTTCAAAATTGCTTAGGTTGATGATACATACATAAAGGTATTTGAAGCAGCAGGACCTTCGTGGCCGGGACGACGGTGGGGGATCGAATCCATGCGGCTCGCACCAAAAGACCGTTCCTCTACCAGGTCAGCCAAAGGGGAACTCCCCATTAGCCAAGCTAGCGGGAACGTCTTTTCAATTGGGACCCGGGACTTTCATCCCGCTACAGTATTCATGAAAATAATATGTTTCATGTTGCCAACATTAATAACCAGGTCATTTAGATCCTGTAGACATTTTTCAGTAAAATGGTTCAGGGGAGCATTAGCATAGATAGCACCAAGATAGCACCACAGTGGGCTGCAACAATGGAAATGGTGGTCCACTCTGTTCATCGACTGGGAAGAAAAGAGGAGGGCAAACATCCTTGGGTTATTGTGTAGTTTGTCATGAGATACCACAGGGATGCTTTCTGGAGGATGACCAAAAACTATAAGACCTGCAAAGACCTGGGTATTCTCTTCAAGCAAGACTTCTGTAAAGCTGGCCGGGAGGCTTGCACGGCGGTCTGGCCAAAGATGAAGCAAGCCCAGGCTGCAGGGAAGAAAGTCTTTTTCAGAGGACATGTGGGCTACAAAAGTGGTAACAAGGTTCTTTTGGATTAATCTGGTTAAAACTAGAGGTGGGTGGAGCGATCCTAATATCGATAATATCGATACCAACACTGGTATTGATACTGAACGATCCTCGTGTAAAAAGATCAAGCTTTTTTTCTCTCCCGCACGCACTGACTGCTGCACATGCAGATTCATCAAAGTCTACTCTCTGTCTGTAAGTGCAGCGCTGCGCTGTGTCACACAACACAGAGCAGCACACCCTCCCCCCTCTGGTCTTATGTTGTGCCGTCACGTGGCTTAGTGGTACCAGCCAACAGCCATGCAGGTAGACTCAGCCTGGCCCACCCACTCAGCGCTCTCCACGAGTCAGCCCTCTACCTCAGGAGATTTTAAGTTGTGTTGAGTGAGATTTATTTTTAAACAAAAATGTTGATTGTGATAATAAAGTATTTTGTTGTCATGTACAATGGTTGGCGAAATTCTATCTTAGGTCTTTTGGATCCTTTGGATCTATGAAGCTTAAATATGAAAAAGTATCTGTATCAATATCGGCGATACTGGGCCTGTATTTACTTGGTATCGGATCAATACCAAAATTCCCGGTATCGCCCACCTCTAGTTAAAACAGACTACACTTACTTTGCACTTTTAAGGTGTTTAAAATACTGCCTCATAATAGTTAGACTCATTCTTTAAAATGTTCTTTTTACAAAGAAAAGTTTAGTTGGAACTGACTCATGTTATCTCGAGTCTACTTAACCAATCTTATACCTGTGTACTACTTTAGAAAGATGTAAGGAAAATGTTACATTTTTTTTCATATCCTTTCATACCTGGATGTAATCTGGATTATGATGTTCTGTAGAGTTCTTATTCATACTATACACTGGTTATAAAAATTCTGATAAGCTATGCAAAAGATTTGCTACAATTTGTTGTTGTTTTTTTTGTAGAATTTCAGATAAAATCCTCAATTTTATAATAACTGGAAAATCTCAGGGGCTTTGTTAATATTTAGCTCAGTATACCAGCTCATTACCTTTTTTTTTCCTCCCCCTTTCATGTCTTTGTTATATTCTGTGTGCTCTTATGTTTCACTTAATGTTAGGGGTCTGAGAGATTCTCTTAAAAGAAAATCTGTCTTTCTCTTTTGTAAAAACCAAAAGGTTCAATGTTTTCTTCTTCAAGAAACTCATTCTAATGAAATGGATGAAAAATTATGGTGTAATCAGTGGGGTGACAAAATATATTTTAGTCATCATGGCAGCAACAGGTCAACAGGGGTTGCTATACTCATGAACAATTTTCCTGAGAAGATGTTTGTATTGATGACATTTTTTGTGTCCTGGGGAATGTATACAGGTACAATTCTGCAAAACTAAGAGATGTTATCTAGATTATCAAATTCTCTTAGAGAACTATGTCAGAACATTACAATTGGTAGCGATTTTAATATGGGGGTAAATGAATGGTTTGACAGATCTCCATCAGCATTTCAGAATAATTTCTATAAGTAGCAGTATTTTGAACCAATTGAAGGCCCCAAATGCTGGACTGTGGTAAACCAGAGAATAGAACAATGATCCACTGTGTCAAACGTAGCGCTAAGATCTAACAGTAACAAAACCGTGGTGTTGTCCAAATCCAGAGCGAGCAGTAGATCATTTACTACTTTAGTAAGAGCTGTCTCCATGGAGTGGTGTGTTCTAAATGCAGACTGCAGTGGCTCAAAGAGGTTATTCTCAGTAAGGTGGTCCACAAGTTGCTGCATAACTACTTTTTCAAGGATTTTAGAACAAAATGATAGATTTGATATTGGCCAATCATTTTTGAGGAAACTGGGTTCAAGGTTTAATTTCTTAAGTATTGCTTTAATTACTGTGGATTTAAAGTATTTTGGAACACATCCTGAGGTTGGTGACAGGTTAATAATTTCCAATACATTAGGCCCAAGTGTAGGCTACAGGTCCTTAAACAGTTTCGTTGGAATAGAGTCAAAAAGACCTTGTGTACAGTACTTAGTAGAAATTCCAAGTTTTATCATTGTACCCAATAAGGTGCTATCAAATCCAGTAAATTTAGGTGAGGTGTCAGCAATGGCACCCACATCAGTAACAGGGTGCAGTGGCGAGACTAAGGCATGCTGGGATATCAATGTCATCAATCTTATTTTGTGTATGTAAGCCAAGAAATCTTGAGCCGTAAATGGAGAGCGGCTTACCGGTGGTTGCCCTTGCATAAGTGTTGCCACCATGTCAAACAAGAACTTTGAATTATACTTGCTTTTGATTATCAAATCAGAGTAGTAGGCCCATTTTGTACCCAATAGTGAGACAAAATAGTCCAGAAGGTGGAATACTTCTAGTGTGGAGGTACGCCATTTTCGGTGTAGACCTCTAGACCTATGTTTGAGGCCATGAAAATAATCATTGCACCAAGCAGAGTGTTATTTATTTATTTTTGGAGGGGTGGGGGGGCTCTTTGGCCTGCTGTAGAGTCCTAATGTTACCCTCCCTGTAGAACTCTATGTTTGCAGATAAGATGGCGGCGCCTTCCTCAGTAGGGTGAAGGTCATCAGGCATCAGCAAACCCTGGCGACCCCAGAAAGAGGGCTAGTTATCAATAAAACTAAAACCTTGCTGGCTGCGAAACTGTGCCATCCACCAGTTCAAAGATACCAGCCTGTTGAACGCCTTGTCATTTCAGTAACAGTAAGGGTAGTGGCTATCTTAGTTGCTCTAGCTTCATTTTGTTTCCTCATACAACCACTTCTAGCAATAATGGACATCACAAATGTTTTACGCACTTGTACACACACGGTGCACATACTTGTGGTAAAACCACTGTGTTGCTCCATCTATCTTTATTATAGCAACAAAACAAAGAAGAAAACACACAGCACACAAAACATTCTGCCCCCTAGCGTCCATGCAGGGTATAAATAATTACAAACAAAATAAATTACCATAAGATGCAAAAAATGGCGCTTACAGTAACATTAGGTCCTTCTTAAACAAAACTCTAATATACACATTCATATTTTCACCAACGTTCTTGACAAAGTGGCCACCATGCAGCAAGTTTATGAAAAAAGTGAAGAATTAATTTCACACTGCATTGAATTCAGAGATTTATGAGATCATCACTGCAACCACAAACCGAACAACACACAAATACACACTGCAAAAACTGGCCCTCTCAAAATAAGCCAAATAATCCTAAATCTAGCCAAATTGTTTTGTATTAAGCAAAAAAATCTACCAATGGGGTAAGAAAAAATTGCTTGGTTAGAATTCTCAAAACAAGCAAACATTTTCCCAAAAAAGGACATTTTTTCTTATGTATAAAATGCTCAACAAGATTATTTTTCTATTTAGACAAAAAATAAGTCAAATTTTCTTTAAACAAGTCTTTTTTTACTTTCTTAGATATCAGTTTTTGCAGTGCATTAAAGCAAATTATAATGTGAGCTACTAACATTTAAACACATACATGGAAAAAGTAAAACAAAAACTTACTTAATACATCGTATCTTCTTTTAAAAAAGGACATCAGTTTGGACAGTTTTGTCCACATGTCAAATTTGAATTTACAGGAACGCTAAAGTATTGTAAAGTGCACCACAGCACACGCTGACATGGATCAGTGTTTGCAGAAATGCAGTTCCATTAAACTCTTTTTTTTTTTTTATTCCAGCCTTTACATCTCCATGTGGGTTCTACAAAAGCGTCAATATCTTCATCTGCATCGGTCTGACTGTTACCACGGCTACAAAAAAATAAATAAATAAATAAAACTGAATTTCAGAATTCTGATGTGGAAAAGCAGCCAAAAAACTGTAGAGTGGGAAATTTCAAGCATTTGGCAAGATGGAATATTTTCTGCTCCGGCACAAGTACACACTAATAACTTCCTATTTAGTCAAGGATTTTAATTAAATTTGACCACTTTTTTTTTTTTTTTGCATTATCCAGTGTTCCCTCCGGGTGCTCCGGCTTCCTCCCACATCCAACACATTCTGTGTTTGTTTGTTTATATGTGACCCTGTGACAGACTGGTGTCCTGTCCAGGGTGAACCCCGCCTCACACCCTATGACTGCTGGGATAGACTCCAGCCCCCCGTGAGCCTTAACTGGAGTAAGCAGGTATAGAAAATGGATTATCCAGTGTTCACAATAAAATACAGCATCATCTGATCAACATGACATGAAGACTGGATTGTTTTTACGCAGAAGTAGTAAGAAAATGTTACAAGAAACCTCTCCCTGGTACCCGGGCAGCCCAAACCCACTCTAGGTCTGGTGCATTATGACAGAAAATAATAATAATAATAATAAAAAAAGATTTGTGAGGAATCCAGAATATGAGCTCAAACAGGCCGATGATTTCTGGGGTTTAAATTCACTCTTCCACTGCAGTGAGGTTTTTCATCTTCACTTCTCTTTCTGAAAACGTAATAAGTGGAAAATCATTACAAACAAGCAGCCTGAAGGTCAATAAATGATATGAGCAAATAGATTAAAACTTACCTTCTCTTGTTTTTCAGCCTCATCTGCAGATTTAAACAACAATAATAAATAATAATAATCACATGGAGTCGTGGACTGAATGGAAACATGTTGCATGACAGACAGTTTGTTATTTTGTGCTACCTGAGCTGGAGAAGGTCCAGGAGACAAACTTGATCAGACCGTAGAGAACCAGCGCCACCCCAACCAGCGCCATGGAGTCCTCAATGGAGGGCACTCCGAAGCTTGCAGGAGAGAGAAAAAAGTCACGACTTCAACCGCTGCACAGTCAGTTTTACAGTGTCAAATTAACACTGCAGCCACACGCATGTGGTTCCATTCAACACTGTGACAAACAACTCCATCATAGAGTACTAAGTCCTACATTGGCCCAGTCATAGAGTTGGGTATCGAGAACTGGTTCTTTTCAGGTATCATTAAGAAATGATTTGATCCACCGATAGCAATAGTCTTTTTCCTTAACGATTCCCTTATCAGTCCGTCAAAGCTGCCGTTGTGTTTGAGGGTGTTTGTCGGGAAAATGATCACTCCTCTACATTGATTACAGACCCTGCAGCTGGTCCGTAATCAACCGTTTCTGCAGCGCAACTCCAGTTTGAAGCCTGTACCAATGAAGCAATGCTTCAAGCTGCTGGCTCGTTGGCTCTTTGATTGGCTGCTCTTCAGAAGCGGTAAGTCCGCTTCTTAACCCCTCTCAAAGCCATTAAAATATGTTAATCGTGAGTCACTTTTGTGTGGATTAAAGTGACTAACTGGGACTCTTGTCTTGTTGCAGTCAAGAAACGAGACTCGTCCTCTGTTCAGTTGGCATAGCTCTAAACGCTGCGTGGCTCTCTGCCGAGACAGAGTCCAGTCGGAATTAATAACTTCAAAACGAATTCCCGCTTTAAATAAAATGACACCTCTTTCCAAACGCTGTAATACAGACAATAAACTACAATTGACTAAAATGTTTTTTTGTCCTCCCAAAATGAGACGTCCTGCATTCTTTATGAATTACATCTTGACGTGCAGCACAACCAGCTGCAAGAGCTCAGCTCAGACGTATGGAGAGAGATTCATACCAGTAATGTCTGAAAGGAAATGCTTTTGACAAAAACTACAGATTTTGTTTATTTCTATTTATGTCCAGAGTTTAAGGATCCAGCAACCAATTTCATATTTATTTACTTTAAGACTCAATAAAATGTTGACATAGAAAACCTGTAAAGCCTACTTGTAGTACACAGAAAATTCACAGGAGATATCGATAAGGGAATCAATAAAGAACTGGATCGATAAGCGGAACTGATAATGGTATAGATATCGATAAAATCTTATCAATTCCCATCCCGAGGCCTAGAGGCCCACTGCTTCAGGTGCGCGTCCTCGGATTACTCCTCAACCTCTGCTATTGTGAAAAGTAACTCTATTAGTGTCAATTTAAAACTGAGTTATTATAACAGAGTTGATTTCACACTCTTTTCAGTGGGACCATGTGCACTTGTTACAGAGTTAATTTAACACTGCAGTGAGTGAATATCTGCACACACACACACACACACACACACACACACACACACACACACACACACACACACACACACACACACACACACACACACACACACACACACAACACTATATTTAGTGATACGTGTGGAGACCCCAAAAAGTTTCAACAAATGAAGAAGAGACTTTGGTTATTTGATTATTTTTGTCCTGTTTGTCTTGAGTGTGTCAAGTTTTCTATGTTGGGACATTTTTCAATCAAAAACCTGATCCTGATGCGTTACCGATCACGTTGAGGGTCATGGCGGCCCGTCCCGTCCCTGCCGGATGGACGGCCACGCAGCTGAGCTGGCCTCCTCTGCCCAGGTCCAGCTGTGACGGGTCCAGCTCCAGGTGGCTGCTCTGACTGCAGGTGCCGTCCCAGGCCTGCCTGTGGCCCGTCAGCCTTCCCGAACCCAGAACTCTGGACGTCTCGTCAGCACCTTTAAACTCCCAGCTCAGCTCCAGTGAGAGCGGGACGAATCCGGACGCATCACACTGGACCGTCAGCTTCTGGCCGGGAACGGCGAGCGGCAGCGGGAACGGGTGGATGGACACGGACGGTGATTCTGGGAATAGAGTTGAGTCGCGACCAAAATAAATGCAGACATTAAACATTCAAGGTCAAAGATGTGTTTTAACATGGTGATTTTTTTACTCACCTATGACCTCCAGCTGCATCACCATCTGAGCCATGACGTACGGCAGATATACCGAACAGATGTAAGTGCCCGAGTGCTGCACTTTGGCTTCCTGCAGGATCAGGGACACGTTTCTGTTCTTGAACAAACTCTCAAAGTCCAGTGTGGCCCCTTCCTCCTGTTCATCCGCCACCCGGTCCGTCTTCCCATTGTAAGCCAGAACCAATCGTCCGTCACCTCAGAACTGGTAGCGCCACTCGACGGCGAAACCTGACCTGGACAGAGGAGAAGACGGGTCCACCCAGAACCCACAGTCCAGCACCAGTGGTTCTCCAAGTCTGGACTTCAGCGACACGGTTTGACTGGACACAGTGAGGATCACTGAGGAGACAAACGGTAGTGAGGAGCACGAAACAGGTCAGGTGACGCGGATAAGTAGATTGTACAAGAAGGGCTACCGTCGTGCTGTTTGGCGGCTGTGGGAGCGCGCGTGATGCTGGAAACCACCAGCCGCTGGTTCAGCCCATGAATGGCAGTTGAAAACCAATCACCTTGCAGATATACAGGGCTGAAGGCGGAGTCAGTGAGCGAGGCAACCCATCTGAGGGACGACGGCTGCGGCAGGAAGGGGTTGACCTCACACTGGGGCTTATGGATCGAGCCTCTGCGAGGGTTGAGGGACGGGTGGCAGAGAGTGCCGTCTGGGTCTGCAGACAGTCCAAAAAAAAAAAAATTAACATTATTCAGGGAAGAAGTGGGTCATTTTAAGCAATTACTTTTTAATTTATGAGTCAACTGGCTGAAAAAAAAAAATCTAATTTTACACTAGTCCAAGATGATCAAATGTGAATATTTCCTTATTTTCTGTTTTAAACTAATTTATTGCTTTAAAGTGCTTTTTAAAATAATTTTTGAAGGCACTTTAAAATGCTTTTAAAATGTTTCAAAGTGATTAAATTATGATGTTTCTTCAATTTTCAGTGGTTTCTAAACATCTATGAACCAATAAAAATGGTTTAAACTTGATTTAACTTGTCAACATCAACTGTAATCTGGTTTGAACACTGAGGACAAACTGGTTTAAAGAGTTTCCAGCTCGTGTAAACTGGACTGCAAATAGTTTCAAACCTATTCATTGTTTTTTAACTTATTTTAAAGAACTCTAAATTAATATAAAACTGAACACTTGGAAATCTTGTCAATGCTGATGTGCACTTTTGCCATTTTCCATATTTGCTGCACAAACTGATTTATCAGTAAATGATGCAAAATAATTGAGAGATTTCACACAAACTCTAATAACTGGAAGTTTCAGCCTCAGATCGACTGCAAACTGTTTTCACTGCAACTGATTAACACCGAAATATGGACATGGACTCTGCAAAAACAAACTGCTGCTGGAGTGTTTTATTATCAGGTCACAGGTCACGTGCAGAAACACACCTCCAGTGCTCAGCAGTGTCCGTGCGCACACACACACACACGTTTCGTCCTCGTGCTGTGTCCTGACCTGTAACGTAGTAAACTCTATCGGGGTTGACATCGGACGGATGCTGCTGCTGGGACTCTGCACTGGGACCGAACGCGTCCCTCCTGACGTACAGCAGAGACGTTTCCTGAGTCGTACCTCCAGCTAAACCTCCTCCTCGACCCACTCTGTCATGCACAAACCAGCACTCCAGGACGGGACAGACGCTGCTGCTGCTGCTCACTTACAAACAACAAAGACACAAACAACAATATAATATCAGAAATTTATAAAACCCAGAAACTGAATCAACTTTATTTGGAAATAAGTGACTAAACACACACACACACACACACACACACACACACACACACACACACACACACACACACACACACACACACACACACACACACACACACA
Organism: Thalassophryne amazonica; assembly: GCF_902500255.1. Lineage (NCBI taxonomy): Eukaryota > Metazoa > Chordata > Actinopteri > Batrachoidiformes > Batrachoididae > Thalassophryne > Thalassophryne amazonica. The sequence continues at coordinate 19,060,794 of NC_047122.1, forward strand.
CACACACACAAATCTTAAAATATAACTGCATAATTCTCAGATTCACCCGAAATGATTTGATAAATCAACATTTCTTCTATAATTAATGAATTCATATTTTAATGTAATTTATGAAACATAAACATCGATAATCATCATCATGGTGACAGTTTTGTAAATGTGATTATTTGCTGATTTGATCTCATTTTGTATCTTTGTCAAGCTAATATTCTCACTTTTTGAAATGTTGGCAACAAATCATTTACGAAGTGATAAATAGTTTAAATATCTTTATATCCAGTCAGTTGAACATTCAAACACTGCTAGAAAAAAAGCAGAGGTCAGATCAATGATGCTGACTGCAAACATCATTTCTATTTTCCACTAAATTCAACTTTTGAATGACGTAAAAATAATATGACGTCACATGCAAACGACCATGAATAATTCAAAATAGGCTTCATTTAAGAATAAGTCAACTATTGTTCAATAAGCGCATAAATGATTAAACCAGATGAACATGATGACAGTAAAATAACGTGTGTGTGTTTTTTTTTTTTTTACCTTGTACGAAGCAGAAAACTGCAGCAACCACAGACAGTTTATAAATGGTAGAAAAGTCGCTCATGTTGTCCTTCTTCTGTCCTGTGAAGAATTCGCTCTTCTACCCTGTTATCGCAGATGAAAGTCGTGTTTAAATCGGTGGATTTCCCCTGAAACTCAAAATATATTACATATATATATATATATTTAGTTTCACTTTCACCAACTCGGTCTGTCAAGTTAGCTAAAAGAAATTACGACGCATTCTGGTCGCGATTTCAAAATAAAACTACGTCACACAGCGGCGTAGAGTCAAGTTATGTGACTATTGCCAGTTAAACTACTAAAATTTAGAATAGCATGTATATCTAGACAGATAAAAAGCTTTTTTATGATGAAAAGTTAAACGCTCCATTCAGGGGCGTAGGTTTGCATATGGACCATAGTGACAAGTCACAACCAATATTTTGGGATGGCAAAATAGTCCCTACCAATATTTAGAATTTTTTTTATATAACAAAATCATTCACTATTTTTTTGCGAACTCGATACTATAATTTTAGTCGTCACGTATTGTGTTTTCGACGTGCCAGAGTGACAGGGTTACCCATGTTGCAATTTCATTAGCTCACGTTCTTCTCACATGGACGTAAACAAAGCGCATCTCGTGGCAGGCAGTGCTTCATTTGTAAAGTGGGAGGTCCCGGAGCGCAGAGGATGGGTGGCTCCGGTGCAGTGTTGCCAGATGTACGATAATTATCGTATTTGTACGATAGTTTTGCCCTCTGTACGATGTACGATCAATAATGGGAAAAAAAATCCAATATGTACGATAATTTCAGTTGGTTGCCCAAACACGCATCTCTCTCTGACACCCAAGAATCATTTTGCAGGTGTTGCACTCAGGCGGCATCAAATGCTGGCTCTGGGCGACCGTCATTTGAAAGCCCGCCCCCTCTCCATACAAAGTAATGAGTTCCCATCCAATCTCTGCCGTGACAGGAAGATTCCCCAACCAACATCTTTTTTTTTTTTTCGAAACTTTATTTCAACAAATGCAATAACAAACGAACAAAACACAAGAGCAAAGAGATATACAAGAAGAATAAAAAAAGTTAAAGTTCCTTATGGAGGTGTCAACATTTTTTTCTGTGTTCAACAAAATCTGCACAAGTGTCCATGGCATCGGATGACGACAGCGACCTCGAGGTTGAATTCGACTCTTTCTAGTCTGGTCATTAACACGTTTGTGTCCCTTCACAGAAAAAAAAAATCTTTCTAGTCTGGTAGTGCATTTGCTTGTGCATTTGCGTTCTTTTTGTGCCATAGTTTCCCCATTACTATAATTACTGTTTAAAAATGTGACATAAAATTCTTTGTAAATTAAAAAAAAAACGCTAAAATAGCTACGTTGTATGCGTTTTGTTTGTGTACGATAATTTCTCCGAAAATACGATAATTTTGAGGTTTTGGTACGATAGTTTCATATTTCATATCTGGCAACACTGCTCCGGTGCAGAAAAACAAGAAGGGCGGGGCTTGAGAACAATGCTGTGCACCACACTTAAAATAAACTGCACACCCACACAAACACGCACGCACACCTTCACAAATGACACTAACACCCTGCCTTTTCCTCAAAAATTACTACATTTATATTTGCTGTCTGTCTCTGTACTTTTCTGTCACTTTTGCGCTCTTTTTCATACTTTTCCCTCGTTTCAAAAGTCACCGAACGCACTTTACCGTAATATATGCAACATATAGCACGCTGTTGGAGAGCACGGGTTCTTGGCTTGCTGTCAGTGTTGAAATTTTTCAGCGTGAGGGCTTACATGAGAATTTACGGTAATGAGAATCAGCGGCGCACTAGTGTGAAACTTCCGTGTTTTTCCTCTGCGTTATGACATCACAGGCTTACGTTTACCGTAATACACCATATATATCATTGTAAACCCTTTTTTTTGTTGGCAAATTAGGTTGCCAGATACCTACAACTGCATTATTGATGAAGAGAATAGATTATACATCTTGGTTGCAAAAACTTTTTTTTTTTTTGTTAGCTCCACAAGTATTTTTTTTGTTGTTGTCTTGTTCTCTCAGGTGTAGGCCTATAGAATAGATTTGTGATTTTGGGTGCAATTTTGTTATTTAAGCTATTTGTTTGTCTGCCTACACACTTAATAATGTAAATAAAGTGTTAAATTATTCAGCATTATGTCGTCATATGTTATGTATTATGCTGTACTTGTGCGTCTAATGGTATGAGTGGGTTAGGGGGTGATGGTGGTGGGCAGGGGGGCTGGGGGTGGTATTGTCCCTACCAAAGCTGAGACCAAACCTACGCCCTTGGCTCCATTGAAACGATTTAACTGTGACCTCAGAAGTTCTCTAAATCGACCGGTAGATGGCGCACTTTGTCCAGTAAAAGCCGAGTTATTCTCGGTTTTGACGTTTTAAAGTTGTTTATTTATTTATTCATTACTTGTGCTCTGGTGTTCATAATTACAGTTTGTCACAACATATTAAATGAGACTTTAAATCTGGTGAAATCAGTGAGAAAAAGTGGACATGTGAAGTTTGACTCTGAGAGAACACAAGAAATTAAACAAATACATGAACTTGAAGGCCCTCGTTATGAGAAAAACACCAAAATATTAAATGTTATCTGTTCAGTAAACACGCAGAAAGAGGACATTGTTATTTTTTTTTTTAAACTGCATGCATTCTGACACCACACACGTTTAAACTTGTGGACTTGATGTGCATTCACTCATCTGCTAGACCTTATTCACTTATTTGACAGTTTTTTATTTATTTATTTATTTTTGGTTTGAATGACATCCAAGGGATCCACAGAGATGTACTTTTTGGTCAGAATGGCATTCATTTGGTCAAATAAGTGTCTGAATAAGTAACCAGTAACTGAATAAGTGTCTGGGCAGATATTCAGACAGATATTCACAATTTCTACCCAATTTGCAGCTGTAACCCTGTTTTTTCAGTCAAAACCTATATCAATCATTTCCTTGGACCAAATGAATGCCATTCTGACCAAAAAATAAACATAATTTTTTCTAACCAAATATGTGTCTGGACTGGACAGATATTCAGACAGATATTTGCAATTTCAGACCGATTTCCTATATTATGCATCTCTGTGGATCCATTTGGATGTTATTCATAACAAAAAAAAACTAGAAGCACTCAGAGTGCAAACCTCCGCCAAGGCCATGGGGTCACTGACGCCATAACATCTACACGCCGTGGAATCATTGAACCTAAAAAAGTCTAACAATGATGTCATCTGCTGTGACTGGATAGCATGTATCCTTAGCGCTTGGCATCACAGTTTACTGCAACTTGCACCTTTAACCAGAAGCTACTGTCATCTGAGCACTGATATTGATATTGCATGTGCTTATAGACAAAAACAAATAAGAGACAAAATTCAATTTATTATTCAACTAAACTGCAAATATATGAATTTTTTTTTAACATTTATGAAACACTTCTCTAAACAAGGCCATAGGGTCACTGACCCTAAAGAGATTCCCTCCTTGGCACAGTGATCTATTTCTTTTTGTCTCTTTCTCTAAAATTGTATATAATAATCATTAGATTATTAATATATAAACAAAAATAAATTTAAGAAATATTACAATTTGAAAACAAATACACCCGAACGTGATGACAGCTGCAACTGCTTAATGCTGACTTTTAACATTGAAAATGCCATAGACATGCTAACACGTTAGCATCGTGATCCGGATCACCACTAAAATTTAATCACTTGTTCCTCTTGTCATTTCCAACCACTCCACAAAATTTCAACAAATATAAATTTAAGAAATATTATAATTTGAAAACAAATGCACCCGAACGTGATGACAGCTGCAACTGCTTAATGCTAACTTTTAACATTGAAAATGCCATAGACATGCTAACGCATTAGCATCGTGATCCGGATCACCACTAAAATTTAATCACTTGTTCCTCTTGTCATTTCCAACCACTCCACAAAATTTCAACAAAAATAAATTTAAGAAATATTATAATTTGAAAACAAATGCACCCGAACGTGATGACAGCTGCAACTGCTTAATGCTAACTTTTAACATTGAAAATGCCATAGACATGCTAACGCATTAGCATCGGGATGCGTATCGCCACTAAAATTTAATCACTTGTTCCTCTTGTCATTTCCAACCACTCCACTAAATGTCAACAAAAATAAATTTAAGAAATATTACAATTTGAAAACAAATGCACCCAAACGTGATGACAGCTGCAACTGCTTAATGCTAACTTTTAACATTGAAAATGCCATAGACATGCTAACGCATTAGCATCGGGATCCGTATCGCCACTAAAATTGAATCACTTGTTCCTCTTGTCATTTCCAACCACTCCACAAAATTTCAACTAAAATAAATTTAAGAAATATTACAATTTGAAAACAAATGCACACAAACGTAACGGCAGCTGCAACTGCTTAATGTTAACTTTTAACATTGAAAATGCCATAGACAGTTGGCATTTAAGTTGACCGTAGTGTGAATATTTGTCTGTCTGTAACAAGGTGAAGTCCAGATTGTAAAGATAGGAGCTTGCCTAGGAGCTTGTCTAGCTGGGAATTCCCCTTTGGCTGACCTGGTAGAGCCTTGGTCTCAAGTACAAGCGATCTGGTGTTTGAACCCCACCCTGAAAACAAAGATATGTACCTGTCACATGTCTGTCTGTGGTCCTGTGACAGACTGACCTCCTGTTGTCTCACAGAGCTCAGATCTAAATTGCCTTATGACTGCTGGGATAGACTCCAGCCCCTTGTCTATATAGACAAGGGGTCTAGCAGATAGAGGGTAGATCTATCGATGCATAGATCTAGATAGATTGACAGATAAATGCATAAAATGTCACAGTCCAAACTGAAATCCAGGAAGATTTTAAATCAGCATAGGTGAGATTAAATTTTTGATGTTGCCTAGACCAGAGATCAGAATTTTAATATGGCCTAGGCAGAATCTGTCTAGACCATATTCAAATTTTGACATTAATCTCGCCAAGGCGGATTTAAAAATCTGTCTGGATTTCAGTTTGGATTGTGACATAAATTTAATTTATTTGATACTCGACAAACTGCACTGCACACTGAACACCAGGTGGCGCAGTTTACCACATTTAAAAAATTTAGTCATTGAATTATAGATTTTTTTTTTTACTACTTTTGTTTTTAAAACCATCAAATTGCAAAAAACTGTCTCATCCACACAGTCTGCACAGTGTTGATGACCTTTAACCTCCCAGAAAATGAACATATTTGGCCAAATTACATAAAAATATTAATATTACAAAAGTAGATTTTATCATCATCATCAATGTGTGAAATCTGGAAATGTGGAAAAAATGGCATGAAAAGATTCAAGTGTCTCATTTGCTTTGGTGCAGATTTTCAACTTGTGGGTTGGGACCCCTGAGTGGGTCACAGGTTACATTAGAGTGGACACAAATAAATGATTGTGACAGGAAAGAAAATTTAAAAGCAGTTTTTCAGCAGAAGATACTTGACCTTTGACCCAAAACTGAACATTCTCCGTGTGGATGTGCTAAAACAATATTTCTGCTCTTATAATTATAACACAGCACATAATCAGAACTGGAACTGCTTCAGATCCAGTTGGATCCACTCCTGAGTTCACACACAGATTTTGACCAGGATCCAAGTGGATCCACGAAGAACTCGACTGTTCTCAGCTCACAGACAAATCAAACTAGTGATGAAGAGTCGACACTGGTTTATTTGAAGGGGTCACAGGTCAAAAGAACCACTTTTGTGGGCTAAAAGTAGACAAAAACACACTTTCTCTTTCATTCACAACCTGTGTGGATCCGGTTGACCCAGATACAAGTGACGCGGGGCTCAGACTGAATTGTGATTGGCTCAGACGGAGGACAACGTCAGATCTTCTCTGTTTCCTTTGATCGTCGTCGGTTCTGCTGCAGATTCTGTTTCTGTTTAACTTCAAAATCCAAAACTCTCTTCGTCAGTCTGTTAAAGCTTCGTGTCAGAGCGAAAAAAATGAACATCTTCTTTGTTCTGTTTGTTCTCGGAGCACAAAGAGCTGCAGCTGGTGAGTTTAAACAACATTTAGATTATTTTAAATAATAATGATGTCGACATTTTGTGTTTTAGGTTTGATTTATAACTTTTACTGTTCATTATTCTATGTGTATTTTCACGAGGTACCTATTAAAAATACTGATAGTTGTATGTTTTTTGCCTTTATTTTTTCCTCCGTCAGTAACGAGTTTTTGATCGATCACATATTTATATTATTTTTAGTTTATTTGAGGTGTTTTAAATGATTTCAGACGTTTTATGTCTTTAAAGATGAAGTTTTATTTGAAGGGATCATTAATTATTCACTGTTTATTTTCGGGACGTTCTTACAAAGTAATAAAACTAATCCGCGTGTTGTGTGGGCCGCTGAAGAGGAGGTACTGCTGGCCCACCACCAGAGGGCGCAACCGCCTCACGGGAGCAGCCAGGAATGACAGCTGTCCCTCATCACCATCTCCACAAAAGCCGGACAGCATCTCCACCTGATCGCCGAGAAATCAGCTACCACTGAGGTAATCTTCTCTGCTGTACCTAACGGTATTATTATTATTCTGCTTTGCAGCCGTGTTCCTGCATCTCAGTCCCTGCTGGAGTGGTATACAGTGAGAGACAGCGACGTCTTCGCCTCTCACTCCTCCTAAGGAAGCGACTGACAGGAGCTGCACGTTTGTTCTTTATTGGAGGTGGAGGTGCTCCCTCCCGGAGGAACTTAGATTGAAGGATTACTGGGTGTGCGTTCTCACACCCACCATTAACTGTTTCTGTTTCTGCCAGCAGTACCAGGTCTGACAGCTGGAGACGGTGGCCACCTGGGGACCCAGGACTTTGGCGGCTCCGGTGACTCTTTTCCGGACAGGCGTCTCCTATCCTCGAGCCTGCCCACACGTCACCTATAGTAAAATTGACTGTAATTGAAAGTGGTATCTGTATTCCGTTGTGCACCTTTCACAACATTAAATTGTTACATTTTGGCATTTCCATTGTCCGTTCATTTACGCCCCCTGTTGTGGGTCCGTGTCACTACACTTTCATAACAGGATTTCTCGGCCATCGTCATGGATCCCGAGGGGCCTCAACCAACGACTGAACCACCAATAGAAACGCAGGGTGCACAGGCTCCAGCAGGAGGCGTGTTGGGTGAGCTGCAGCAAATCATAACCGCCTTCACTGCTCGGTTAGACTTGGTAGCCGAGCAGAATGTTATCCTCAATCGGAGGATGGAGGCTCTCACCGCTCAGGTGGAGGCGCCCGCGCAGGGCGCTGCTGCAGCACCTCCTCCTGCTGACCAAGTGCCACACACGGATATTCCAGTGGTCATTCAATGACCCCCCCCCGTCCCCTGAAGCATACATAAGCCCTCCGGAACCGTATGGGGGTTGTGTCGAGACGTGTGCAGACTTCTTGATGCAGTGTTCGCTCGTCTTTTCACAGTGCCCCATCATGTACGCGTCAGATGCCAGCCGGATGGCTTATGTTATAAATCTGCTTCGAGGTGAGGCACGCGCCTGGGCTACGGCGCTTTGGGAACAGAACTCACGGCTTCTATTAGCATATACTGAGTTCGTTAGGGAGTTCAGACTGGTGTTCGATCACCCTCATAGAGGCGAGACCGCTTCAAGCGTGCTGCTGTCGATAAGACAGGGGTGTCGGAGCGCAGCAGTATGCAGTCGACTTCCGCATCGCGGCAGCGAGAGCCGGCTGGAATACTGTTGCTCTCCGCGCCGCCTTCGTAAACGGACTGTCTCTGGTCCTTAAGGAGCACCTGGTGGCTAAGGACGAGCCGCGGGATTTAGACGGGCTTATCGACCTGGTGATCCGGTTAGACAACCGATTAGCAGAATGCCGACGGGAGCGAGACGAAGGGCGTGGTCAGGCACAAGCTGTCCCTCTTCCTCCCGGGTCCGAAAGGGAGCCGTCTTCCCCACGCTCCACAGCCAGGGCACTCCATGCCACGACAGCTCCCCCTGCTGGCGTTGTTAGGGAAACGAGCAGGGCTAAAAGGAGATCAGAGCAGAGATAAAAGAGGCTGGCCTGTGGGGAGTGTTTTTTCTGCAGCTCAACCAAGCACATGCAGAAAGACTGCCCCAAACGATCAAAACAGCAGCACTCACCCTTAGAGACTGGGCTAAGGGTGGGTCATAACACTCACGCTGGGAAACCCCGCAAATCTGCATGCATCCCGGTAACGATCCTGAGTGGGGATCTAACCCTTCACGCCCCAGCACTGGTGGACACGGGGTCGGAAGGGAATCTGCTGAACAGCAGATGGGCTAAGGAGGTGGGGCTCCCTATAGTGGCCCTTCCCTCACCATTGAGGCTACGGGCACTAGATGGCACCCTTCTCCCACTAATCACACACCAGACACAGCCCGTGACATTGGTTGTGTCTGGTAATCACAGGGAGGAGATCGTGTTTTATGTAACACCTTCTACCTCCTGAGTGATTTTGGGCTTTCCATGGATGGTGAAGCACAGTCCCCAGATTGATTGGCCGTCTGGGGTTGTGGCTCAATGGAGCGAAACCTGCCACTGGGAGTGTCTAGGATCCTCGGTTCCACCCGGTGTGACAGCTAAAGAGGAGGTTCAAGTCCCCCCCAATCTGGCAGCGGTGCTGGCTGAGTACCACGATCTCGCTGACGTCTTCAGCAAAGATCTGGCACTCACGCTGCCCCCGCACCGTCCGTACGATTGTGCCATCGATTTGGTCCCGGGCGCTGAGTACCAGTCCAGCAGGCTGTACAACCTCTCACGTCCTGAACGCGAATCGATGGAGACCTACATCCGGGACTCTTTAGCTGCCGGGTTGATCCGGAACTCCACCTCCCCGATGGGTGCTGGTTTCTTTTTTGTGGGCAAGAAAGACAGCGGACTCCGTCCATGCATTGACTACAGAGGGCTGAACGAAATCACGGTTCGCAACCGATACCCGTTACCTCTGTTGGATTCAGTGTTCACGCCCTTGCATGGAGCCCAAATCTTCACAAAGCTGGATCTTAGGAATGCATATCACCTGGTTTGGATCCGGAAGGGAGACGAGTGGAAGACGGCATTTAACACCCCGTTAGGTCATTTTGAGTACCTGGTCATGCCGTTCGGCCTCACCAATGCGCCTGCGACATTCCAAGCCTTGGTTAATGACGTCTTGCGGGATTTCCTGCATTGGTTCGTCTTCGTATACCTAGACGATATTCTCATCTTCTCCCCGGACCCTGAGACTCATGTGCAGCATGTACGTCAGGTCCTGCAGCGGTTGTTGGAGAACCGGCTGTTTGTGAAGGGCGAGAAGTGCGAGTTCCACCGCACTTCTTTGTCCTTCTTGGGGTTCATAATCTCCTCCAACTCCGTCGCCCCTGATCCGGCCAAGGTTGCGGCGGTGAGAGATTGGCCCCAACCAACAAGCCGTAGGGAACTACAACAGTTCCTCGGCTTTGCGAATTTCTACCGGAGGTTCATAAAGGGCTATAGTCAGGTAGTTAGCCCCCTGACAGCCCTAACCTCCACTAAAGTCCCCTTCACTTGGTCGGATCGGTGCAAAGCCGCGTTTAGGGAGTTGAAACGCCGGTTCTCGACTGCACCAGTTCTGGTGCAGCCCAATCCTAACCGCCAGTTCATTGTTGAAGTGGATGCCTCTGACTCAGAGATAGGAGCCGTGCTATCCCAGAACGGGGAGTCCGATAAGGTTCTCCACCCTTGTGCCTATTTTTCCCGCAGGTTGACCCCAGCTGAAAGGAACTATGACGTCGGCAATCGGGAGCTTCTGGCGGTGAAAGAGGCCCTTGAGGAGTGGAGACACCTGTTGGAGGGAGCTTCGGTGCCTCTCACGGTTTCCACGGACCATCGGAACCTGGAATACATTCGGACCGCGAAGTGTCTGAACCCCAGGCAAGCCCATTGGTCACTGTTCTTCGGTCGGTTTGACTTCCAAATTACGTATCGCCCCGGGACCAAGAACCAACAGTCTGATGCTCTGTCCCAGGTGCATGAAGAGGAGGTCAAACCAGAGCTGTCAGATCCACCGGACACAATCATCCCCGAGTCCACTGTCGTCGCAACCTTCACCTGGGACGTGGAGAATACCGTCTGGGAGGCCCTGACACGACACCCGGACCCTGGCGATGGACCTAAGAACAGACTGTATGTCCCACCAGGCCAGAGCTGCAGTATTGGACAGCTGGAGACAGTGGCCACCTGGGGACCCAGGACTTTGGCGGCTCCGGTGTTCTTCAGATCCGTTGGCAGTGGAAGGCGTGTGGGCCCGACTCTTTTCTGGACAGGCGTCTGCTATCCTCGAGCCTGCCCACACGTCACCTATAGTAAAATTGACTGTAATTGAAAGTGGTATCTGTATTCCGTTGTTCACCTTTCACAACATAAATTGTTACATTTTGGCATTTCCATTGTCTGTTCATTTACGCCCCCTGTTGTGGGTCCATGTCACTACACTTTCACAACACCGCATGTTTTCTAAAGTATCGTCGATATTTATTTATTTTTTCTGTATCGAGTTTATTGATCCGTCAAATGTGAAATTATTCTTCCTCGATTTAGATTTGAGTTAAATCTTCATATTATCTTCATGAAGTTTCTGATGTCTTAAATTTACGGCAGGAGTTTGTCACATTTTTATTAAACATGACATTTGTTTTCTTTTTTTAACAGTGACTCACACAATGAAGTATTTCTTCACCTCCTCCTCTGGAGTCACAAATCTTCCAGAGTTTGTGGCTGTTGGTTATGTTAATGATGTTTTAATAAGTCATTATGACAGTAACACCAAGAGAGCAAAACCAAAACAGGACTGGATGGAAAAAGTCACAACTGATGATCCTCAGTACTGGAAGAGAGAAACTCAGACCAATAAGGGAAACCAGCAGCTCGGAAAACACAACATTGAAACAGTAAAAAGTCGATTCAACCAAACTGGAGGTGAGTTTGTTTCACTTTTACTGACAAAATGTTTTTTCATTATGTAGCTGCTAAAACACACACACACGCGTGTGTGTGTTCTTGACTGTGTTCTTAATATTCATCAATCTTCACTCATTAACACCTGAAACAAACAGATAAACTAAACTTTTCTCTTTTTATCTGCAGAATCTCTCGTAGTTTCATTCAGTTTATTAATTTTGTCCAGATTCCACTTGAGGAAAATATAAATGTTGTGTTTGTGAGTTTATGGAGGATCAATTTAAAATGTGAGATAAAGTCGTGAGCTGTAAATATTGATGATAATAAATCTGAGTTCTTGTCGTATTTAAAAATGTAAAGTGTGTGAATCTCAGAGTAAAGTCACTAAACTGGACCACAAGTGTTCTAAGTGTCAGCAGGAAGAATCCATGATTTGAAATCAAGGCAAGAAATCAGTGCTGGAGGCTTTTGATGATTCCTGAAGTTTGACTCTGATGGACTGTTTCAACACTTTGTTTTTTTTTTCTTCCAGTGTGACTGAGGCCGTGTTCTGCCCGGATACAGTGTTTGTGTCCATCCCATAATAACCAGCAGAGATTATTAACAGTTTATCTCCATTAGATCAGATCAGAAGGACTCGACTGAACGGCCCACGGTCACTTTATCCAGAATAACTTTAGTCCACAAACCAGTTTATCAGCACACAGCTGAGAGAGGAACAGGACTGGACGGGTTCTCAAAGCACGGGGCAGGGCTGTAAATGGGACGCAGGCTGCTTCTGCTGGGTCCACATGTGACAGTAAGAACGGTGTGTTTAAATCAACCTGACTGACAGGACGACACGGTAAATGTCTCATTTAGATCAGACCATGAAACAGTGTCACAGCTCAGATCCACTGGACTGAAGCCAAACTGTCAATCAAACATCACGAGTCGTTATTCTGCTCTCATGTGTTCATCCATCAGCAGACCATCAGAACATCTTCATTAAACTAATAAAAGACATTTTCCACTTTCCTCAATGAGATATTTGACTGAAGCAGAAGATCATCTGACTGACAACCATCCAGGTGTCGACCTGCAGGTTTTCTACTAAAATATGAATCAATGAATCAAAAACTCCTGAATCCTCACTAAAGTCTCAGATAGAAAGTAGAAGTCCAGATTAGATGAAGTCTGCTGACCACAGCGTGTTGCTTCATCCAGCAGGCAGCATCAAACCAACATCTGTGTGCTGTGATTGGCTGACGGACAGACCAATCAGGACACACAGACGCCTCCTGGTCTCCATGAAGGTCCTGCTGGTCTCCGTCTCATTGGACCAGTTGTAGTCAGACTCTGCTGAACATCACTGAGCAGGTGGAGTCCAGTGACTGATCCAGGACTCAAAGCGTCCTTCAGTGGAAGCTTCTAGAACAGCTTCAGGACGCTCTGCTTTGGTTCTCTGGTTCCTTCCTGGTCCTCTGTCTGCAGGGCTTCAGTGGACGTGATGTGAAGTCCAGGATCAGGTTTCATGTGCGTCTGATGGTCAGGACGGGTCTTCAGTGTGTGACAGTGACTGTGTCAGGACGTCTCACTGTTTGGTCCACTGTGTCCACGTGATGTTTGGCTGTGAGTGTCTTCAGTGGGGACAATCACAACAGGAGATGTGGATCCTGTGATCTGGGGTCTGAGGATCAGTGTGTCTCTGTGGTCAAGATGTGACATCAGCTGATAACAGCTGACTGTGCTGAGGTCTCACTCTGCTTCACTCACGTCTCTGTGTCTCTCTCAGGTGTCCACATTGTCCAGAGGATGCTTGGCTGTGAATGGGACGATGAGACTGGACACGTTAATGCTTTTAAACAGTATGGTTATGATGGAGAAGACTTCATATCACTGGACATGAAGACGTTGACATGGATCGCTCCAAATCCACAGGCTGTCATCACCAAACACAAGTGGGACAATGATCATGCTTTCACGGCAGGACAGAATCACTACTACACCCAGGAGTGTCCTGAGTGGCTGAAGAAGTACCTGAACTATGGGAGGAGCCAACTGCTGAGAACAGGTGGAGTCACATGACCTGATGAGGTTTCATTGACACACGGTTCATGAAGCTCTTCTGTGTCAGATTCACAGGAACATGTTTCTGAACATGAACCAACACGTAGAGACTCACTGTCCATCAAACTGTCCTCTTTTTATTTTCAGTGTCACTTTTTCTTTCTCTTCATTTCTTTTTCTCTTCATCTCACTTTCTTTCCTCCTCACTTGTCCATCTCTTTCTTCACCTTTGACCTCTTTTAAAACGTGAATGATAATATGAGCGAAGTCAATAAAACAATAAAATGACGATTCAACAATTAACAGAAAACAAATGAAACAACTGATAATTAATTCTATGATTTAACAGAAAATATCAAATTTTTAATTTTTTTCAGCTTCATAAATGTGAAATTTTCCTTTGTTGTATTAGATAAGCTGGTTTTTGATTTCAGTTTTTAACTGTTTTTAAACTGTTCTGTTTAATACATTTTAACCATTTAAATTGCTCTAAATTCATTTTAAAAAGTGAAGTTGGATTCACATTGACTGAATTTGTTAAACTGGTTTTGACTGGTTTCTATAAACTGATTAAATATGTTTGAATTTTGGAACAAGATGTGATTTTTTTTTTTTTTACATTTATTTTACATTTTATACACTAAATGACTGATTAATAAATTCAATCTCTCTCTCTCTCTCTCTGTATCTCTCTCTCTCTCTGTATCTCTCTCTCTGTATCTCTCTGTCTCTCTCTCTCTGTATCTCTCTCTCTGTCTCTCTCTCTCTGTATCTCTCTCTCTCTCTGTATCTCTCTCTCTCTCTGTATCTCTCTCTCTCTCTGTATCTCTCTCTCTGTCTCTCTCTGTCTCTCTCTCTCTGTATCTCTCTGTGTCTCTCTCTCTGTATCTCTCTCTCTCTCTGTCTCTCTCTCTCTGTATCTCTCTCTCTCTCTGTATCTCTCTCTCTCTCTGTCTCTCTCTCTGTATCTCTCTCTGTCTCTCTCTGTGTCTCTCTCTCTCTCTCTCTCTCTCTCTCTCTCTCTCTCTCTCTCTCTCTCCAGACCTCCCCTCTGTGTTTCTCCTCCAGAAGTCTCCGTCCTCTCCAGTCTGCTGTCATGCTACAGGTTTCTATCCTGATAAAGCCGACATATTCTGGAGAAAAGACGGACAGCAGCTTTTTGAGGACGTGGATCACGGAGAGCTGCTCCCAAACAACGACGGAACCTTCCAGATGAGTGTGGACCTGAACTTTCCATCAGTCAAACCTGAAGACTGGGACAAGTACGAGTGTGTGTTTCAGCTGGCTGGTGTCAAAGACGACATCATCACCAAACTGGACAAAGACGCCATCTGGACCAACCACGGTGAGACAACAGTCTCAGTTCATTTGCTTGAGAGTCAAACTGCTAAATGCATATTTACAGTCACTCAGTTCAAAGTCAGAGATGATCCTGTTTGATCTGGAACACTTATTTTGGTGGACAGCAGGAAACCAGTTCCTCACTAACTGGACGTGTTTGTCTAAAAATGGACAGATGGGACATGTTGATTCTGTGCATGTTTGAATTGTTGTTTTTTGGACAGAGACGCCCAGTGACGTCCTCGTCCCCGTCATTGTTACAGTGGTTCTTCTTGCACTTGTTCTGGCTGCAGTCGTTGGATTCATAGTTTACAAGAAGAAGAAAGGTGAGCGAATAAAACAAAGTTTTTCTCATTTCAGTTTCCAACACTTTGATTTGATTGTTTTTCAGAGTTCATCTGATCAGTTTATAATTTCTGTTTTAGTGACGTCACAGTCGTCTTCAATCAATCAATCAATCAATCAACTTTTTTCTTGTATAGCGCCAAATCACAACAAACAGTTGCCCCAAGGCGCTCCACATTGCAAGGCAAGGCCATACAATAATTATGAAACACAGTCTACGTCTAAAGCAACATAACCAAGGGATGGTCCAGGGTCACCCGATCCAGCCCTAACTATAAGCCTTAGCGAAAAGGAAAGTTTTAAGCCTAATCTTAAAAGTAGAGAGGGTATCTGTCTCCCTGATCTGAATTGGGAGCTGGTTCCACAGGAGAGGAGCCTGAAAGCTGAAGGCTCTGCCTCCCATTCTACTCTTACAAACCCTAGGAACTACAAGTAAGCCCGCAGTCTGAGAGCGAAGCGCTCTAATGGGGTAATATGGTACTACGAGGTCCCTAAGATAAGATGGGACCTGATTATTCAAAACCTTATAAGTAAGAAGAAGAATTTTAAATTCTATTCTAGCATTAACAGGAAGCCAATGAAGGGAGGCCAACACGGGTGAGATATGCTCTCTCCTGCTAGTCCCCGTCAGTACTCTAGCTGCAGCATTCTGAACCAACTGAAGGCTTTTTAGGGAACTTTTAGGACAACCTGATAATAATGAATTACAATAGTCCAGCCTAGAGGAAACAAATGCATGAATTAGTTTTTCAGCATCACTCTGAGACAAGACCTTTCTGATTTTAGAGATATTGCGTAAATGCAAAAAGGCAGTCCTACATATTTGTTTAATATGCGCTTTGAATGACATATCCTGATCAAAAATAACTCCAAGATTTCTCACAGTATTACTAGAGATCAGGGAAATGCCATCCAGAGTAACGATCTGGTTAGACACCATGCTTCTAAGATTTGTTGGGCCAAGTACAATAACTTCAGTTTTATCTGAGTTTAAAAGCAGGAAATTAGAGGTCATCCATGTCTTTATGTCTGTAAGACAATCCTGCAGTTTAGCTAATTGGTGCGTATCCTCTGGCTTCATGGATAGATAAAGCTGGGTATCATCTGCGTAACAATGAAAATTTAAGCAATACCGTCTAATAATACTGCCCAAGGGAAGCATGTATAAAGTGAATAAAATTGGTCCTAGCACAGAACCTTGTGGAACTCCATAATTAACTTTAGTCTGTGAAGAAGATTCCCCATTTACATGAACAAACTGTAATCTATTAGACAAATATGATTCAAACCACCGCAGCGCAATGCCTTTAATACCTATGACATGCTCTAATCTCTGTAATAAAATTTTATGGTCAACAGTATCAAAAGCAGCACTGAGGTCCAACAGAACAAGCACAGAGATAAGTCCACTGTCCGAAGCCATAAGAAGATCATTTGTAACCTTCACTAATGCTGTTTCTGTACTATGATGAATTCTAAAACCTGACTGAAACTCTTCAAATAGACCATTCCTCTGCAGGTGATCAGTTAGCTGTTTTACAACTACCCTCTCAAGAATCTTTGAGAGAAAAGGAAGGTTGGAGATTGGCCTATAATTAGCTAAGATAGCTGGGTCAAGTGATGGCTTTTTAAGTAATGGTTTAATTACTGCCACCTTAAAGGCCTGTGGTACATAACCAACTAACAAAGATAGATTGATCATATTTAAGATTGAAGCATTAAATAATGGTAGGACTTCCTTGAGCAGCCTGGCAGGAATGGGGTCTAATAAGCATGTTGATGGTTTGGATGAAGTAACTAATGAAAATAACTCAGACAGAACAATCGGAGAGAAAGAGTCTAACCAAATACCGGCATCACTGAAAGCAGCCAAAGATAACGATACATCTTTGGGATGGTTATGAGTAATTTTTTCTCTAATAGTCAAAATTTTGTTAGCAAAGAAAGTCATAAAGTCATTACTAGTTAAAGTTAATGGAATACTCAGCTCAATAGAGCTCTGACTCTTTGTCAGCCTGGCTACAGTGCTGAAAAGAAACCTGGGGTTGTTCTTATTTTCTTCAATTAGTGATGAGTAGAAAGATGTCCTAGCTTCACGAAGGGCTTTCTTATAGAGCAACAAACTCTTTTTCCAGGCTAAGTGAAGATCTTCTAAATTAGTGAGACGCCATTTCCTCTCCAACTTACGGGTTATCTGCTTTAAGCTACGAGTTTGTGAGTTATACCACGGAGTCAGACACTTCTGATTTAAAGCTCTCTTTTTCAGAGGAGCTACAGCATCCAAAGTTGTCTTCAATGAGGATGTAAAACTATTGACAAGATACTCTAACTCCCTTACAGAGTTTAGGTAGCTACTCTGCTCTGTGTTGGTATATGACATTAGAGAACATAAAGAAGGAATCATATCCTTAAACCTAGTTACAGCGCTTTCTGAAAGACTTCTAGTGTAATGAAACTTATTCCCCACTGCAGGGTAGTCCATCAGGGTAAATGTAAATGTTATTAAAAAATGATCAGACAAAAGGGAGTTTTCAGGGAATACTGTTAAGTCTTCTATTTCCATACCATAAGTCAGAACAAGATCTAAAATATGATTAAAGTGGTGGGTGGACTCATTTACTTTTTGAGCAAAGCCGATAGAGTCTAATAATAGATTAAATGCAGTGTTGAGGCTGTCATTCTCAGCATCTGTGTGGATGTTAAAATCGCCCACTATAATTATCTTATCTGAGCTAAGCACTAAGTCAGACAAAAGGTCTGAAAATTCACAGAGAAACTCACAGTAACGACCAGGTGGACGATAGATAATAACAAATAAAACTGGTTTTTGGGACTTCCAATTTGGATGGACAAGACTAAGAGACAAGCTTTCAAATGAATTAAAGCTCTGTCTAGGTTTTTGATTAATTAATAAGCTGGAATGGAAGATTGCTGCTAATCCTCCGCCCCGGCCCGTGCTACGAGCATTCTGACAGTTAGTGTGACTCGGGGGTGTTGACTCATTTAAACTAACATATTCATCCTGCTGTAACCAAGTTTCTGTTAGGCAGAATAAATCAATACGTTGATCAATTATTATATCATTTACCAACAGGGACTTAGAAGAAAGAGACCTAATGTTTAATAGACCACATTTAACTGTTTTAGTCTGTGGTGCAATTGAAGGTGCTATATTATTTTTTCTTTTTGAATTTTTATGCTTAAATAGATTTTGCTAGTTATTGGTGGTCTGGGAGCAGGCACCGTCTCTACGGGGATGGGGTAATAGGGGGATGGCAGGGGGAGAGAAGCTGCAGAGAGGTGTATAAGACCACAGCTCTGCCTCCTGGTCCCAACGCTAGACAGTCACAGTTTGGAGGATCCCAAAAAATTGGCCAGATTTCTAGAAATGAGAGCTGCTCCCTCTAAAGTGGGATGGATGCCGTCTCTCCTAACAAGACCAGGTTTTCCCCAGAAGCTTTGCCAATTATCAATGAAGCCCACCTCATTTTTTGGACACCACTCAGACAGCCAGCAATTCAAGGAGAACATGCGGCTAAACATGTCACTCCCGGTCTGATTGGGGAGGGGCCCAGAGAAAACAACAGAGTCCGACATTGTTTTTGCAAAGTTACACACCGATTCAATGTTAATTTTAGTGACCTCCGATTGGCGTAACCGAGTGTCATTACTGCCGACGTGAATTACAATCTTACCAAATTTACGCTTAGCCTTAGCCAGCAATTTCAAATGTCCTTCGATGTCGCCTGCTCTGGCCCCCGGAAGACAATTGACAATGGTTGCTGGTGTCGCTAACTTCACATTTCTCAAAACAGAGTCGCCAATAACCAGAGTTTGATCCTCGGCGAGTGTATCGTCGAGTGGGGAAAAACGGTTAGAGATGTGAACGGGTTGACGGTGTACACGGGGCTTCTGTTTAGGGCTACGCTTCCTCCTCACAGTCACCCAGTCAGCCTGCCTTCCCGACTGCACGGGGTCTGCCAGGGGGGAACTAACGGCGGCTAAGCTACCTTGGTCCGCACCGACTACAGGGGCCTGGCTAGCTGTAGAATTTTCCACGGTGCGGAGCCGAGCCTCCAATTCGCCCAGCCTGGCCTCCAAAGCTACGAATAAGCTGCACTTATTACATGTACCGTTACTGCTAAAAGAGGCCGAGGAATAACTAAACATTTCACACCCAGAGCAGAAAAGTACGGGAGAGACAGGAGAAGCCACCATGCTAAAACGGCTAAGAGCTAGTAGCTACGCTAAGCTAGCGGATTCCCAAACAGGGAATCCGACACTAGACAGGCTGTGGAGCAGCACAGGTAACGCACGACAACAGTGCTAAAATAAAATAAAAATCCACTAGACAGGCTGTGGAGCAGCACAGGTAACGCACAACAACAGTGCTAAAAAATAAAATAAAATAAAAATAAAAATCCACTGGACAGGCTGTGGAGCAGCACAGGCAACGCACGACAACAGTGCTAAAACAAAATAAAAATCCACTAGACAGGCTGTGGAGCAGCACAGGTAACGCACGACAACAGTGCTAAAATAAAATAAAAATCCACTAGACAGGCTGTGGAGCAGCACAGGTAACGCACAACAACAGTGCTAAAAAATAAAATAAAAATAAAATCCACTGGACAGGCTGTGGAGCAGCACAGGTAACGCACAACAACAGTGCTAAAAATAAAATAAAAATAAAAATCCACTGGACAGGCTGTGGAGCAGCACAGGCAACGCACGACAACAGTGCTAAAACAAAATAAAAATCCACTAGACAGGCTGTGGAGCAGCACAGGTAACGCACGACAACAGTGCTAAAACAAAATAAAAATCCACTAGACAGGCTGTGGAGCAGCACAGGTAACGCACGACAACAGTGCTAAAATAAAATAAAAATCCACTAGACAGGCTGTGGAGCAGCACAGGTAACGCACAACAACAGTGCTAAAAAATAAAATAAAAATAAAAATCCACTGGACAGGCTGTGGAGCAGCACAGGTAACGCACAACAACAGTGCTAAAAAATAAAATAAAAATAAAAATCCACTGGACAGGCTGTGGAGCAGCACAGGCAACGCACGACAACAGTGCTAAAACAAAATAAAAATCCACTAGACAGGCTGTGGAGCAGCACAGGTAACGCACGACAACAGTGCTAAAACAAAATAGAAATCCACTAGACAGGCTGTGGAGCAGCACAGGTAACGCACAACAACAGTGCTAAAACAAAATAAAAATCCACTAGACAGGCTGTGGAGCAGCACAGGTAACGCACGACAACAGTGCTAAAACAAAATAAAAATCCACTAGACAGGCTGTGGAGCAGCACAGGTAACGCACGACAACAGTGCTAAAACAAAATAAAAATCCACTAGACAGGCTGTGGAGCAGCACAGGTAACGCACGACAACAGTGCTAAAACAAAATAAAAATCCACTAGACAGGCTGTGGAGCAGCACAGGTAACGCACAACAACAGTGCTAAAACAAAATAAAAATCCACTGGACAGGCTGTGGAGCAGCACAGGTAACGCACAACAACAGTGCTAAAACAAAATAAAAATCCACTAGACAGGCTGTGGAGCAGCACAGGTAACGCACAACAACAGTGCTAAAAAATAAAATAAAAATAAAAATCCACTGGACAGGCTGTGGAGCAGCACAGGCAACGCACGACAACAGTGCTAAAACAAAATAAAAATCCACTAGACAGGCTGTGGAGCAGCACAGGTAACGCACGACAACAGCGCTAAATAAAAATCCACTGGACAGGCTGTGGAGCAGCACAGGTAACGCTGTGGAGCAGCACAGTCTTCATATCATCTCTATTATTTTATGTCATTTCACCATCAATAAAATAATATTTCTACAGCAACTTCAACTATTTCTGTCATCAGTACTGTATTTATACTACGAGGTAATAGTACCCGTGAGTATGAAGACAGTAAGAACTACAGCAATCTGACATTTGACCCCAGTGACCTTCACCCTAATGATTGACCTCTGGCTGACCTTTGCCTGGCTCTTCTGGAATCCACCTCAGTGTGCGACACATTTGGTCCAAATCTGGTTAAAAATCTATTTCTTTGACCTTTGACCAAATTAATTCTTGAAGGTCAGTTTCAGGATCAAACTTCATTAAAATATGAAGTTTGTTAAAAATCAGTAAAAAGGACTTGGGAGGAGTCACATATGACCTTTGACCCAATGATCAACCTTTGGCAAATTTTACCTCAGTCAATTCCAGAACTCACCCACCTAAAGTTTGACCTTTGACCCCAATGACCTTTTCCAAAGGTGAACTTGTCGGTCAGCAGTAGAAACTAAAGATCTTCAGATTTTTAACACTGACACTGAACTTGTCTTTTTGTTTCAGGAGCTAAATGTCCTCCGTCTCGTAAGTGCAATTTTTTTTATTCAGTTGTATTTTGTTGAAGGTTTGTAGCTGCAGATGTTTGCTGCTCTGTCGACTGTTTCTTAAAGGCTGTTCAGAATAAACGGACTGACTGTTTTTCTGATTTTCCAGCTGACAGCAGCTGAGGCCTCACAGCACCTGAATCCAGACGCCACGACAACATGAACACTGAGTCACTTTATATGGATTAAAAACACGACTCAAACTCTACAAATCAACAATAAAATTTGTTTGATTTGGTCAAAGGAATGACTTTTTTTATGGTTTAATTTGCTGTTACATGAGAATATTTCTGAAATAAAATCAAATGTGCTTCAGGTTTATTTGTTTATTTTGTTAAAATGTGGTCATGGGATTATTACAAGATAATAAAACAGACATATTAAACATTTTCAGGGACTTGTCCTGTAGGAGAAGTAGAACGAGAAACCCACTTGTCCTGTTGCTATCCTGACTTGTCCCGTGTCGGCGGGTTTGGTAACGGTAGCTTGCATGGAGTGAGGTGAATAAGGACAGAGGCGATGGTGTGGTGGTTAATAAGGTTTGAGCTTCTCTGTCTAGAATCACAATGTAGTGTTTTGTTAAACTATATTTACCGTGTAGCAAGATGAAGTGTTAGGTTAGAAATTTATTGGGAATAGGAAATTGGTAGAGTAAGTTATGTATTTTTGTTAAAAGGTGTTGGAACAAAGGGAGTTTCTTCAGAAGTATGATAAGGGGGAGGCAAATTATTTAGTCATTCTATGTTAGTAGATGTAAATTCTACAGCTAGTACTTTTCATTTGGAAGAAAAGGCTTCTGAAATAATAAATAGGAGTATAAAGACTGCAATTAATGAGTTGGTAGAGCCTGAGTATCGTTGTGGTATTCTGGCAAGGCCTAAAAAATGTTTGGGGAAGAATGTAAAGTTTACTCCTAAAAAATATAGTGTAAAATTGTGCTTTTGAAAATAGGTTATTAAGGGTATAACTTGTAAAAAGAGGGAATCACAATCAGTGTGTGAATCCTGCTATAACAGTGAATGTGGTTCCTATAGAGAGCACGTAGTGAAAGTGGGCTACTGCATAGTATGTGTCATGGAGAACAATATCTAATGATGAGTTTGCTAAAATAATGCCAGTTAGGCCACCCACCCACCTATGAGCCAAGTGCTCATAGGTGAGGAGGTTGTCATGAAATAGCACCTCCGTGGAGGGTAGTCAGCGAAAGACTTTGACTCCTGTTGGGAAAGCAATTACTATAGTTGCAGAGTTAAATAGGTACGAGTATCAACATCTGTGCTGACAGTAAATAGTGCAGTAAACCAAAATTAACATACAGATCCATCTTGGGTCTGCTGTGGTGACCCTGAGTGAAAAAAACAAGTGAGCAGCTGAAGGAACTGACATATTAAATGAACGACATTTATATAGCACTTTTCCATCTGAATCAAAGCACTTCACAATGATGCTTCACATTCACCCATTCACACACACTGATGTCAGGGTGCTGCCATGCAAGAAGCTCATCACACACCAGGAGCAGAGGGTTTGAACTGAGGATCCTCTGGTCTCAAACCCACCACTTAACCACTAGATCATCACCTCCCAGTGAAGAACAAAACTAGATGGCCACCAACTTACAGTGGTGGTTCTGTGTCTGCAGCATCATTTCCTGTTCTAACTACAAAAGGATCCAATAATTATCCAGAATCAGAAACAGATCAGAATTTTTCCTTCTGTCAGACTGGATGAAATAAATATTCCAAATCAGATGCTCATTATTGGCATTTATTTATTTAAACCTACAACAACATCATCAATGGAATGTTTCATATGAAATGAGCTTGATAATAAATCCATTGTTGTCATGTTCAGCGTGTTCTGATTCAGAACATTCCCTTCCTGTAGCGGTGGATCAGCTCTGATACGTCTTCCTTACACACCTTTATCCAGCCGTCCTCCCTCATGTGGTACACTAGAACACAGACACACAAACAGGTCAACACACAATAAACCACAGACAGAAAATACAAAATCAAACAAAACAGAAACAGACGTGAATTAAAAACAGTAGGACAGAAACCCTCTTTTTTTCACTAGTCAGTTTTTGTTTAATCATCTTTTATTTGATGTTAAGCTTCTCTAATAAAAACTCAAGATAATTTAAGAACATCTTTTCAGTAAAAATTAAGTCCTTTCAGCTGTTCCCTTGTTTTGCACTCGGGGTCACCACAGCAGATCTGAGGTGGATCTGCATGTTGATTTGGCACAAGCTTTACATCGGATGTCCTTCCTGGCACAACTCCACATTACATAGATTAATGTGGCAGGTGTGGGGTTTGAACACATGAACCCTTGGCCACCACCCCGGCCTAAGAACATCTTTTCAGTAGTTATTGGTTTTCATTACCTCTGCCAAGGAGGTTATGTTGTCGGTCACGTTTGTTTGTTTGTCTGTCTCTTTGTCAGCAGGGTAACTCTAAAAGTTTTGAACGGATTTTGATGAAATTTTGTGGAGTGGTTGGAAATGACAAGAGGAACAAGTGATTAAATTTTAGTGGTGATCCGGATCCCGATGCTAACGCGATAGCATGTCTATGGCATTTTCAATGTTAAAAGTTAGCATTAAGCAGTTGCAGCCGTCATCACGTTCAGGTGATTCGTTTTCAAATTGTAATATTTCGTAAATTTATTTTGTTTATATATTAATAATCTAATGATTACCTCTGCCAAGGAGGTTATGTTTTCGGTCACGTTTGTTTGTTTGTCTGTTTGTCAGCAGGATAACTCAAAAACGTTTGAACGGATTTTGATGAAATTTTGTGGAGTGGTTGGAAATGACAAGAGGAAAAGTGATTAAATTTTAGTGGTGATCCGGATCACGATCCGGATCCCGATGCTAACGCGATAGCATGTCTAAGGCATTTTCAATGTTAAAAGTTAGCATTAAGCAGTTGCAGCTGTCATGTTCAGGTGATTTGTTTTCAAATTGTAATATTTCTTAAATTTATTTTGTTTATATATTAATAATCTAATGATTACCTCTGCCAAGGAGGTTATGTTTTCGGTCACGTTTGTTTGTTTGTCTGTTTGTCAGCAGCATAACTCAAAAATTTTTGAACAGATTTTGATGAAATTTTGTGGAGTGGTTGGAAATGACAAGAGGAAAAAGTGATTAAATTTTAGTGGTGATCCGGATCACGATCCGAATCCAGGAATTTTTTAAAGGATTCTTCACCATTGCGGGATAGGGGGAATTTTGACATTCTAGTTTCTAACTCCACAAAAACAAGGCAGAAAGGCTTGAAAAGAATTAGGGTGTAACATAGTCAAATGTTCTATCAAACAACAACGTTTGGTGATGATTCCGGATCTGGTGATCCGGAATATGCAAAAATATAGGGAAAATAGAAAATGTGTCAGTGTGAGGTGACAAATGAAGCTAGAGATGCACAACTAACACCAAATTGTAGCTGAATCTGTACTGATTCAGTAAGGTGTCATCAGATTTGATGTAGCTTCAACTGTTATGGAACTAGAGCCAGAAGAAAACCGCCATTACCGAAAAATCGTTTTTATACAGTAACTTTTGAACTAATAAAAACATAAAAGTGATTCCAAGTTCTAGTGGTATGTTTTCATGGTCAAGGACGTGAAATATAAAGGAAAGAAAAGTGTATGTATCATAGTTTTGGTTGTGACACTGAATTGTTGAATAGATCACTGTGCCAAGGAGGGAATCGCTTTAGGGTCAGTGACCCTATGGCCTTGTTTAGAGAAGTGTTTCATAAATGTTAAAAAAAATCATATTTGCAGTTTAGTTGAATAATAAATTGAATTTTGTCTCTTATTTGTTTTTGTCTATAAGCACATGCAATATCAATATCAGTGCCTCCTCCAAGCGCTAAGGATACATGCTATCCAGTCACAGCAGATGAAACTTTTTTACTACTGAGCAAACATCATTGACTTTTTTAGGTTCAATGATTCCACGGCGTGTAGATGTTATGGCGTCAGTGACCCCATGGCCTTGGCGGAGGCTTGCACTCTGAGTGCTTCTACAACTCCTGGCAAAAATTATGGAATCACCGGCCTCGGAGGATGTTCATTCAGTTGTTTAATTTTGTAGAAAAAAAAGCAGATCACAGACATGACACAAAACTAAAGTCATTTCAAATGGCAACTTTCTGGCTTTAAGAAACACTATAAGAAATCAAGAAAAAAGATTGTGGCAGTCAGTAACGGTTACTTTTTTAGACCAAGCAGAGGAAAAAAAAATATGGAATCACTCAATTCTGAGGAATAAGTTATGGAATCACCCTGTAAATTTTAATCCCCAAAACTAACACCTGCATCATATCAGATCTGCTCATTAGTCTGCATCTAAAAAGGAGGGTTCACACCTTGGAGAGCTGTTGCACCAAGTGGACTGACATGAATCATGGCTCCAACACGAGAGATATCAATTGAAACAAAGGAGAGGATTATCAAACTCTTAAAAGAGGGTAAATCATCACGCAGTGTTGCAAAAGATGTTTGTTATTCACAGTCAGCTGTGTCTAAACTCTGGACCAAATACAAACAACATGGGAAGGTTGTTAAAGGCAAACATACTGGTAGACCAAGGAAGACATCAAAGCATCAAGACAGAAAACTTAAAGCAATATGTCTCAAAAATCGAAAAATGCACAACAAAACAAATGAGGAACGAATGGGAGGAAACTTGAGTCAACGTCTGTGACTGAACTGTAAAAAACCGCCTAAAGGAAATGGGATTTACATACAAAAAAGCTAAACAAAAGCCATCATTAACACCTAAACAGAAAAAAAAACAAGGTTACAATGGGCTAAGGAAAAGCAATCGTGGACTGTGGATGACTGGATGAAAGTCATATTCAGTGATGAATCTCGAATCTGCATTGGGCAAGGTGATGATGCTGGAACTTTTGTTTGGTGCCGTTCCAATGAGATTTATAAAGATGACTGCCTGAAGAGAACATGTAAATTTCCAGTCATTGATGATATGGGGCTGCATGTCAGGTAAAGGCACTGGGGAGATGGCTGTCATTACATCATCAATAAATGCACAAGTTTACGTTGATATTTTGGACACTTTTCTTATCCCATCAATTGAAAGGATGTTTGGGGATGATAATTTGGGGATAATGCATCTTGCCATAGAGCAAAAAACTGTGAAAACATTCCTTGCAAAAAGAAACATAGGGTCAATGTCATGGCATAGGGTCAATGTCAACGAGCAGATCTGATTTGATGCAGGTGTTAGTTTGGGGGATGGAAATTTACAGGGTGATTCCATAATTTATTCCTCAGAATTCTGCTTTTTTTTCTACAAAATTAAACAACTGAATGAACATCCTCCGAGGCCGGTGATTCCATAATTTTTGCCAGGGGTTGTAGTTAACAGTAGTTTAACTATATACAAAATAACTTCATTGATAAAGTAAAACTGAGTGGATTTGGAAATAAAAGTCTGTATCTAATCCAGTACAGTATTTGATCATTTACACATTTTTCCATAAACAGGAAAAACTTTCAGTCTGAACCCACAATTTCATGAATGATCTCAAAAATCCTGCAAAGACTCGGCTTCAGGAGAATCTGATTGTCTTGAGGCACCGTGAGAAACGGTCTCAGCTCATACTCACTGTTGACGACCCCACCGGAGTACGCGTCCCGGTGCGTGGCGTGAGTGATGCCCCGACGTCCCAGTTCATACGCCTCCTCCACTGTCATGTCTTCTCGGTAGCCGCTGTCCACCACGCCGTATGCGTAGCTGTTTCCACAGCCGGTGGAGAACATGCGGCCAGACAGACGCGTCCCGTTATCATCCACGTAGTACAGACCAGGACCCTGAACACAACACAGTCTCCGCCACAGATAAGAACCTGTTTGTGGCGGAATAAACACGTTACGAGAACAAAAGGTGTAAACTGCTCTTCTTAAATCAGACTGATGTGTAGAAAGCAGCATTTCTGGAATAATTTTCAGAATATTTCTGTTCTCGCTGTAAATTCAATGTTTCTTCCCAGGCTGACTGCAGAAAATCGATATTTTATAGAACATTTCACTGTGGGCAGCAACAGCTCCCTGTGCTGTGCCATAAAAATACAAACAAACACTACAATTCCTTTATTCAGTTTATTTTCTCAGCACCTTTAAGCAGCTCTCCTGTATCTACAGTGGGGAAAATAAGTATTTGACCCCCTGTCAGTTTTGCAGGTTTTCCCACCTACAAAGAATGAAGAGGTCTGCAATTTTTATCGTAGGTACACTTCAACTGTAGGAGACAGAATCTAAAAAAAAAAAAAAAAATCCAGAAAATCACATTGTATGATTTTTAAATAATTAATTTGCATTTTGTTGCATGAAATAAGTATTTGCCCCTTTACCAACCAGCAAGATTTCTGGCTCACACAGACCTGTTAATTTTTCTTTAAGGCCTGGTGCAAATTTTTGTGTTTTTCAGGTGAAGCCATACTTTTATCTGCTACAAAAACATACACAATAAGTGTGTTTAATCCTTTTGTGCTATGTTTTGTTGTAAACTGCTATGTCAATACCTGTTTCAAATTTCAGGGCAATCTGAGCACCGGTTCAAAAGATACACACTTCTGAACAACTAGAAAATCGTCATTTTTTAGCACTTTAGCGTGACATGCATTTTTTGATCAGTGTAAAGGTCTCCACTTTAAAATAATGTGTAATAATTTGCCATGGGAAAGTGTGCTCAGATGCAGCCACGGCCGTTCTGATTCATTCCCTACCACTTGTATGTTGATACTCCGTGTACATGTCAAACAGTGCCAATGTGACTCCAAAGTGGCAAATGAAGCCAAAAATACAAATTTTAGCCATTTCTGTCTGACAGCTTTGTGTACCTGTTGGTTCTAGGTATTGTATGTAGTTTTAGCTCTCCTAGCTCAGGTAGAGGGTACCTCTATTGCATTTTATGCCTAATTTCCCTGTATGCATGTCATAGCTACTTGCTTGTATCCTTTTTTCTTGCTGTAAAAAAGTTGTCCCAACCCTAATGCTAAGTTTATTGCTGCACCCAGTCTTGCTCAGGCATGCTACTAACACTTCTCTACAACAATATTTTTCCTTAACAGTAACTCAGTTTTTTACCACGAAAAGGGATGCCCCTGCCTTTTTGTATTTACAGCTAACATTGAAATTGGTTGCATGTCCCGACCCTAACATTCTGTCCCAATCCCAACGCCTTCTGTTTTGCGCCCATGTTTACCACCTGCAGCTTTCTGGCTTTAAACCAATAGTTCTTTTCACTGCTTACTAGTTATATGTGGCTTTGATTGTTCATTTCTCAAGATAGTTCTATTTGTAGATTGATTATATATGAATATTCAGAATGCATTTTTCAAGAGGCCACACAACTCCATATCTAAAAATATGGTACCTAATGTTAAATTCATGTTGTAATAGCCCTGTATGCATAGGAGCACTTGACAGTGGAGTCAGAGAATGCTGCAATGAAGCAGGATGTGTTCAAGCAATGTGATGAGGTGCCTTGTATACAAGGAAATGAACTGTTAGGGTCGGGACACAATCTAGAAAAGCAGAGTTTGACCAGCAATGGTGTTTCATTTCAAAAGTATGGAGAAGCTCACAGTGAAGATACCATTCCCTAAACCTCAGACAAAGAGAAATGCTAGACAGTCAGTGCACAAAGCCCCACAGACTACTCCTGTCTCTGCTGGTGTGGCCAGGCAACGCAGATTTTGGCAAGCTCACAAGTCTGACGCAGTGTATGCACAAAAGAACAAGGAAAAATGCCTACAGTACAGAGCTCAACTGAAGAAGAAATGTAAGAACAACCCCAAGTTGGTTGCAGAGATGAAGGAGAAGGAGAGGCTGCGTAAAGCTGCTTACAGAAAAAGAAAGAGGAGGAAGTAGCTGCTAAAGTAGATGAAGGAAAGCGCAAACCACGCCGATCCAACAGACCCATTTCCTCAAGCTCAGATGATGATTCCGATGATGGACAAGATGAAACCAGAGTGCTGAGGTCTAAAGTGAAGACACTGCAGCAGAAACTCAGAAGACAGTGTTCAGAAGGCTCCCAGCTCCACAGATGCAGTTAGGAAGCGAGCTCAGAGAGCACGCACGGCCATTCCACAGTCCCCAAACAAATGGGCAGAAACCATGAGCCACCTTCTGAAAAATGCAAGTCCTAACAAGGCTGCAGCCTTTTAGAGACAGAAAAAGAGGGCAAAGACTGTTCACAGAAGAAATGTAGAGCAGCGACAGAGATGGAGATCTGCGATTGAGGACTTGATGAGAAGAGATGATGTAACACGCCAAATGCCAAACAAGCGTGATGTCACCACAGATGGTGTACAGGTTGCTTAACGACATCTTCTGCTACATTTACACATAACGACGACAAGTCACGAATGCCACGAAGTACACATTCTTGGCCGCTGATCACGAATGTGATGATTCGGGGCAGAGGCGTCAGGTGTCCTCAGGAACTGCTGCAACCTGTTACCACACGTTACGATTAATGGCACGTGTTGCTGGAGAATTATCAGGAACCATTACGCACGGTCAAGAATAGTGCTCCGTGTTGTTGCGCGCTATTGCGCCTAACAGCGCATCGTTAAGTTCTGTCACGTTGTGAACGAGGTGAATTGTCTACACACACACACACACACACCCACCCACCCATATTCATCCAACCGAATTCAGATCGCTTCAGTTTTTCAGAAGAACTTGTGACTGCATGCGTATTTGTGCTCTGTGCCATGGAGTGGCGCAGAGAGGAGGAGGAGGAGGAGGACAGAGCCAGATGTGTGGCTTCATGCGGCTCTCGTTTCACGCATTTCCCCAAACATCAGGCACATGCAGCAGGTGGAACACCTGCAGGAGCACTGAAATGAGGCTTTTAGCCGACTTGGTGTCAGCAATCAAACTGATTGTGGTGCAGCAGGGTTTAATTGTGCGCGCGCTTCTTCCTGTGTCGGACTGGAGGAGGTGCAGAGATGTCTGGCTGCACGTGAGTCTCACGCTTCTCTGGTTCAGACTCGTTCTCCCGCTCAGGTGGAACACCTGCATGGACGTCCTGAGGAGCTTCAGCAGGAACTGTGGAACGACATTTGGAGCCGAGTTTAATTGTGCGCATGTGACCGAAAACTGATTCATCGTGGCGCGCAGTGAAATGTGACGCTGCGTTACAAGTCGTGTCAAAACTTGACAGTTTCCGTGTCACTTCCTAATAACGCGTGACAGTTTGGGCTCCAAGAACCATCACAGGACCCACTACGAATGTTGTCACGTTCTATTAAGGATCAATACTCATCAAGACGGATCAATACGCTCAGTTGCGACCTCCACGACGTGAGACGAAATGAGGGTGGTGTGTGACATTCGTGGAAGATTTTTTGACAGGCAAAAACATGCTCCACGAATATCAAGAATATCACGCACCAACACGCACTATTAAGAAACCTATTCAAATGCGTTAAGTCACATTAAGAATGTCAGGAATGTGTCACGAATGACAGAAAAATGACATTTGTAATGCGTCTTGGTTATGTGTAAACGCACCTTTCTGATGCCAAAGAAACAGGCCTACATGATGTTTGTACAAGAGACCCCGACCTACCCTTACCGCTACACAACTTTCAGGAAGTCAATTCCTCGCTTCATCAAGAAGATGAATGATCAAAGAGTCTGTGTCTGCTTTGGTTTGTCATCACAAATGAAATATTCTCCTCTTTGGTGATTCTAGTAAGCCATTTGTAATATCAGCTAAGTTCCTCTCTGTTATGTAAAGAAATCAAAGTCAATAAAAGTCTGAGTTATTCTGTCTGAGTTATTCTCATTAGTTACTTCATCCAAACCATCAACATGTTTATTAGACCCCATTCCTACCAGGCTGCTCAAGGAAGCCCTACCATTATTTAATGCTTCGATCTTAAATATGATCAATCTATCTTTGTTAGTTGGCTATGTACCACAGGCTTTTAAGGTGGCAGTAATTAAACCATTACTTAAAAAGCCATCACTTGACCCAGCTATCTTAGCTAATTATAGGCCAATCTCCAACCTTCCTTTTCTCTCAAAAATTTTCTCTCAAAAATTCTCTCAAAAATTCTTGAAAGGGTAGTTGTAAAACAGCTAACTGATCATCTGCAGAGGAATGGTCTATTTGAAGAGTTTCAGTCAGGTTTTAGAATTCATCATAGTACAGAAAACAGCATTAGTGAAGGTTACAAATGATCTTCTTATGGCCTCGGACAGTGGACTCATCTCTGTGCTTGTTCTGTTAGACCTCAGTGCTGCTTTTGATACTGTTGACCATAAAATTTTATTACAGAGATTAGAGCATGCCATAGGTATTAAAGGCACTGCGCTGCGGTGGTTTGAATCATATTTGTCTAATAGATTACAATTTGTTCATGTAAATGGGGAATCTTCTTCACAGACTAAAGTTAATTATGGAGTTCCACAAGGTTCTGTGCTAGGACCAATTTTATTTACTTTATACATGCTTCCCTTAGGCAGTATTATTAGACGGTATTGCTTAAATTTTCATTGTTACGCAGATGATACCCAGCTTTATCTATCCATGAAGCCAGAGGACACACACCAATTAGCTAAACTGCAGGATTGTCTTACAGACATAAAGACATGTCCAGTCTTACATCTAGTAATACTGTGAGAAATCTTGGAGTCATTTTTGATCAGGATATGTCATTCAAAGTGCATATTAAACAAATATGTAGGACTGCTTTTTTGCATTTACGCAATATCTCTAAAATCAGAAAGGTCTTGTCTCAGAGTGATGCTGAAAAACTAATTCATGCATTTATTTCCTCTAGGCTGGACTATTGTAATTCATTATTATCAGGTTGTCCTAAAAGTTCCCTAAAAAGCCTTCAGTTAATTCAAAATGCTGCAGCTAGAGTACTGACGGGGACTAGAAGGAGAGAGCATATCTCACCCATATTGGCCTCTCTTCATTGGCTTCCTGTTAATTCTAGAATAGAATTTAAAATTCTTCTTCTTACTTATAAGGTTTTGAATAATCAGGTCCCATCTTATCTTAGGGACCTCGTAGTACCATATCACCCCAATAGAGCGCTTCGCTCTCAGACTGCAGGCTTACTTGTAGTTCCTAGGGTTTGTAAGAGTAGAATGGGAGGCAGAGCCTTCAGCTTTCAGGCTCCTCTCCTGTGGAACCAGCTCCCAATTCAGATCAGGGAGACAGACACCCTCTCTACTTTTAAGATTAGGCTTAAAACTTTCCTTTTTGCTAAAGCTTATAGTTAGGGCTGGATCAGGTGACCCTGAACCATCCCTTAGTTATGCTGCTATAGACGTAGACTGCTGGGGGGTTCCCATGATGCACTGTTTCTTTCTCTTTTTGCTCTGTATGCACCACTCTGCATTTAATCATTAGTGATCGATCTCTGCTCCCCTCCACAGCATGTCTTTTTCTTGGTTCTCTCCCTCAGCCCCAACCAGTCCCAGCAGAAGACTGCCCCTCCCTGAGCCTGGTTCTGCTGGAGGTTTCTTCCTGTTAAAAGGGAGTTTTTCCTTCCCACTGTAGCCAAGTGCTTGCTCACAGGGGGTCGTTTTGACCGTTGGGGTTTTACATAATTATTGTATGGCCTTGCCTACAATATAAAGCGCCTTGGGGCAACTGTTTGTTGTGATTTGGCGCTATATAAAAAAATTGATTGATTGATTGATTGAAAT
Source organism: Thalassophryne amazonica (assembly GCF_902500255.1). Lineage (NCBI taxonomy): Eukaryota > Metazoa > Chordata > Actinopteri > Batrachoidiformes > Batrachoididae > Thalassophryne > Thalassophryne amazonica. Next base: position 19,094,208 of record NC_047122.1, read on the forward strand.
CAGATGTTAAACTATGCTTTTAGACAAGTCTCATCTAGTGTCCCGACCCTAACATTTCACAATAAATTGTAAGTGCTTTTCTAGCATCTAATATCTCAAAGACTAATAAATGTATCAATTCGAAATTTGAACTGTAAATTCAGTTTTGCATTAAGAACAACATATATGATAGTTTGTCTGTTTTGACCTTTGTTTAAGAAATGTTTCATTCAATGTTGTTTTCAAACTGTGCTAATCTTCGAGAAAAATGACTTTTTTAATAAATTCTCCACAATTTAGACAAACCTGTGGGCCAATATGGTATACTTGTATGTGATGCATTGCCAAATGTGTTAGAATAATGATTCAATATTACTTCTACAATGCTTAGAACTGAATTTAATCATACTCAATTTTACAGTTGTTCTTACTTATTTTTTGAAAACTTGAAAAAAATATGTTGAAAGTCACTTCTTAGCCTTGCTTTTGTTATTTTTTTGTTGCTATATATACAGACTTCCTGTTGCAGCAAGGTTCCAGGCAAAAACACCTTTATTTTTTACCCTCTTGTCACACTCTTATTTGCACCAGGCCTTAAGAAGTCCTCTTATTCTGCACTCTTTACCTGTATTAACTGCACCTGTTTGAACTTGTTACCTGTATAAAAGACACCACGGGCCTGTACTACGAAGCGGGGTTACTGGCTTATCAGGGTAACTTCGGGAGTAAGTTGATGACGTGTGGAGTAACTTCCCGGTTAACCCGTACTACGAAAGGTGGATAGGTTTTGATTGAGGTATGCTGCCATGGCAATTTACGCTGCGTGCCAAACCTGCTCCGAGCAGGTTATGTTCTAGGTTAGCTTGAGGTTTTCGCTTAACCACTCCCTTTATAAGTACCGCCCATCCACTGTCAATCACTCCGAAGACAATGCCGGCCTACCTGGATGATCCGTTTGATATTGGGGCACAAATTGTGAGGGGCTCTCGTCGCAGGGCGAGGGTTTTTAAAGACCGCCAGAATCCGCTGACATACCCGGACAATATTCTCTATGAAAGATATAGATTCTCAGCTGAGGGAATTCGTTATCTTTGTCAGCTGATTGGGCCAGACGTCTGTAACGTCAACCATCGTAGCAATGCCCTGACGATCGAGCAGATAATGTGCCTTGCGCATAGATATTTTGCCAGTGGACAATATATGTATTCCATCGGTGATGCAGAACATCTGAGCAAGAATACTGTATGTCGTATGATTCGCAAGGTAGTACTTGCTCTATCTAAACTGTTGGATGTATTTGTCGTTTTCCCTGGCCATTTATCCGCAATGCAAATCAAAGAAGGGTTTTATGCAATCGCGGGTAATTACTAATATCAAAATACGTCTAATGCATGTTCATTAATTAGGTGAAGTGGGGCTTATCAATAACAATTTCTCCTAGGTTTCCCAAGAGTAATAGGAGCCATTGATTGCACGCAAATCCCAATCAGTGCACCCCTGGGAGAGTACGAGGGTGATTATGTCAATTGCAAATCTTTTCACAGTATCAATGTGCAGGTATAGCCGTTCTATTCGGCCTATTTCATATACCCATTATCGTGTAGTCCACTCTAAGCTCACCTTATTTTCACTTATTTCAGCCACATGAGGGTTGCTTTGGTTTGGGTGATTTCTCTAAATATTCTAATATACAATTACGATAATTACATATTTCACATTCTTTTTCTCCCCACATGGGGCTGTCCTGTTGGATAACCTTCATGCCAAAGTGATATATATGTAACTATGTTAACAGAATGACCATTAATGGCTTTAAATCCTTAGATAGGTAGTCTATTTAGGAAACATTAAATTAACCTAACATCTATTAGTAGGCCTATGCCCACTTCTGAATCGTGTTGCATCTGGGCGTAATTAATGAAAGAAGGTCATTATTTTACACGTATCAGACATTCCACAGGTTAATCATCTGTAACAGATTTAGAGAACAATTGAATTGTACTTACGCATTTACCCGATCAGCAATACGTTGCCAACAAGCCTGTCTTGCTTTATTGGCAGACGATGTGTTCGATTTCCCCCTTAACGTTAATTTAAATTCCTCATAGCTCCGCATAATAATCGTGCATTCTTCTTCGGTAAAGTAAGGTGACTGCGCCATCATTGAAAAATGGTGACGTGCACTGCAACCTGCCCCTTTTATGTGAACGCTCACAAACTCCAATTAGGTTAACACAGGTTCAACAAATCAACATCTTATTCAGCGTCATAGTACCGATTAACACCACTTGAGAACACCAGGTTTTGTCAACCCCGGTTTAAGAAGTTAACCTTGGGTTACATCTGAGTAAGTTAACCCCGCTTCGTAGTACAGGCCCCAGTTCACACAATCAATCACACTCCAACCTGTCCACCATAGCCAAGACCAAAGAGCTGTCTAAGGACACCAGGGACAAAACTGTAGACCTGCACAAGGCTGGGATGGACTACAGGACAACAGGCAAGCAGCTTGGTAGAAGACAACAACTATTATGATTATTTATTAGAAAGTGGAAGAAACACAAGATGACTGTCAGTCTCCCTCGATCTGGGATTCCATGCAAGATCTCACTTTGTGGGGTAAGGATGATTCTGAGAAAGCTCAGAACTACACAGGAGGACCTGGTCAATGACCTGAAGAGAGCTGGGACCACAGTCACAAAGGTTACATTAGTAACACATGATGCTGTCATGGTTTAAAATCCTGCAGGGCACCAAGGTCCCCCTGCTCAAGCCAGCACATGTCCAGGCCAGTTTGACGTTCACCAGTGACCATCTGGATGATCCAGAGGAGGCATGGGACAAGGTCATGTGGTCAGATGAGACCAGAATAGAGCTTTTTGGAATCAACTCCACTTACCATGTTTAGAGGATGAGAACAACCCCAAGAACACTGGCACAACCGTGAAGCATGGGGGTGGAAACATTATACTCTGGGGGTGCTCTTCTGCAAAGGGGACAGGACGACTGCACCGTATTGAAGGGAGGATGGATGTGGTCATGTATTGCGAGATTTTGGCAAACAACCTTCTTCCCTCAGTAAGAACATTGAAGATGGGTCATGGCTGGGTCTTCCAGCATGACAATGACCCCAAACACACAGTCAGGGCAACTAAGGAGGGGCTCCGTAAGAAGCATTTCAAGGTCTTGGAGTGGCCTGGCCAGTCTCCAGACCTGAACTCAATAGAAAATCTTTGGAGGGAGCGGAAACTCCAAACCTGAAAGATTTGGAGAAGATCTGTATGGAGGTGTGGACCAAAATCCCTGTTGCAGTGTGTGAAAACTTTGTCAAAAACTATGTCCTTCCCCTCGGCCAGTTGATTCAGGACTTCAGGGATATTTCCTACCACCTGTTTGCGGACGACTTACAACTGTACTGTTCCTTTAAGATTTCAGAAGTCCACAAATTGAACTCTTTATTTGACTGCCTGTCACAGGTGAAGAAGTGGCTTAATGGAAACCGTCTGCAACTGAACTCTGACAAAACTGAGACACTTATTGTTGCCCCTGACAGTGCTGTTCCTGTTATCAGGAGCCTCCTTGGTGACTTGGGCTTAACGGCAAAAACAAGCCTTAGAAACCTTGGCATTATTTTTGATGAAGGAATGTCTCTTGCTCAGCACGCAAGCAAGCTTGTGAAGAATTGCTTCTTTCAACTGCGAAATATTGCCAAACTTAAACAGTTGGTGTCACAGAAAGAATTAGAGGAAATTATCCATGCCTTTGTCTCCACGCAGTTGGATTATTGCAACAGCCTGTTCACTTGCCTGGGTAAGGAGATAAATCGGTTGCAGTATGTCCAGAACTCTGCTGCGAGGCTTCTGACCCACACCAACAGGAGAGCCCACATCACGCCTATCTTGGAATCCCTCCACTGGCTCCCTGTTGCCTCCAGAATTAATTTTAAAATCTTGGTTTTGACTTTCAGAGCACTACATGGTCAGGCTCCTGATTACATCGCTGACTTGATTCAGCCTTACACCTCAGCCCGCAGCCTCAGATCTTTAGGTCAGAACCTGTTGATGGTTCCTCGAACCTCCTTAAAAACTCGAGGAGACCGATCTTTTAAAGCCGTAGCGCCTCGTCTCTGGAACGAACTCCCTCTGTCCCTGCGATCCCTGGACTCTGTTGAGATGTTCAAAAAGCAACTAAAGACTCTACTTTTTAAACAGGCTTTTCATGGCCAATAATCTTTTAGTACTGAGTGTTTTACTGTATATTTTTATTGTTTTACCTTGTAAAGCGCTTTGTGACCCCTGTCTGTGAAAGGCGCTATATAAATAAAGTTTAGTTACTTACTTACTTACTAGAACTACAGGAAAAGTCTGGCCTCTGTAATGGCAGACAAATGTTTCTGTACCAATTGTTAAGCTCTGTTTTTCTAGGGGATCAAATACTTATTTTATGCAACAAAATGCAAATTAATGATTTAAAAATAATACAATGTGATTTTCTGGATTTTTTTCTTAGATTCTGTCTCTCACAGTTGAAGTGTACCTACGATAAAAATTACAGACCTCTCCATTCTTTGTAGGTGGGAAAACCTGCAAAACTGACAGGGGGTGAAATATTTATTTTCCCCACTGTATACTGTGGAGGTGCTAAAGTCAGCAGTGTCTTTAGGGCACCACCTCGTTCACCTGTTCACACCTGTTTGTCCCATCCACAGATCATACTGCCCATAGACAGACCCATGCCTCTGTAGCCCAGCATCATGTTGGACAGCAGTTTGGATGCAGCAGACACAGAAATCCTCTGGTTGTTCCTCAGCCTGTACAGCCTGCAGATAAAAAAAACAAACAAACAACAACTCAAGCAATTGATCAATCAGTCATTGTCTGTACTCAGTCTGTCAACCATGAACTTCATATAATACACAATGTCTTGTCCGGCAAAGTTCAAGAAAGTGTGAACTAATCCCAGCATCACCATCCTCATCAAAATTTAATACACACTATAATTTAATAATTAAGGCAGAAACAATTGAAGTAAAGCTAAAAATGATCTCCGTCTTGATGCAGGTAACAAGATAAAAGTAAATCCGTTAAAGACACTCGGTGCTGACCAACCTGCACTCTTTGACCAGGAGTCTCTCCCAGTACTGACAGTCGGCTGCGCTGCCCGACATCGTGCCCAGCAGGTACGAGTTGATCTCAATCACCTTGTTGGCATCTTTGGAAGCTACAAAGATGTAACACCCAACAAGGAGTTAAAAACTGACATTAAAACAGCAGGTGGAAACTTTCAAAACTACATTTTATCCACGACTAGACAAAATTTAGTCATCACTTAAAATTTGGGATGTAATCTTCTTGTAAATTAGCATCTCTGTCACAGCACGGATAATTATAGGTTCACTGATTATATCTTAGTACTAATGAGCAGTAATATGCAGCGTCGCTTTCCTTTAGCTTCCTTTAAGTCCTTGTATCTTAAGTTTGTTTTTTCATGTCCTGGTGCATCATTGAGACATTTAATTGACCTTGACCTGATTAAAAATTCAGTTTAGTAGAACAATCTACAATTAATGGTAATTACTAGGCATGCCAGTGGCCGTGCAGATTGTAATCACTCATCTTCACTTTTTTACAGAATAACTTGAAAATGGATCAGCAGACTTTTACCAGACTTAGTACGAATTTTCCTTATGTGAGCGTCTCCAAATTATTACATTTTGGAATTGCTTGGTCAAAGACCAATGGTAAACTTTACAAACAAATAACCAAAAATCACATTTTCCAGGATATCTCCACAATCAATGTGGCTACAGAAGCAGAAGAGTGATCTAAAGCTTATATGGATCAGCTAATCATTTATCATTACATGGTATATGTGACATCATTATGACATCAACAATAAGCCATGAAATGACATCATTACAGTCTGAAAACTTGTATATTTGGCTCACACAGGATATCCATCGCCATGCAGTCTCTTTCCGAATGAAAGCTGGGATTGCTTGTATGTAACAGTCTCTATGAATGGATGGACAGATGCCTGGATGGATGAATAAATGGATGTACGCAGCAAACGTTGTGGTGTTAATTTAACTTTTTCCCTGACTATATTTGATCCTGCTTAAAATAGTGTTAAACCAAATCTGATGGAGTTTCATTCATCCTCCAGCCCTTTACATAACCCTCAGAGGTCCATGGACTCGCCCTCCAATCCAAATCTATGGGTGTTTAATAGCAGTGGTGGCGCCAAGGGGGGGCGTAAGCCCCCCCAATAATGAGCCAACCCCCCCACCCCCCAGCTCCCCCCAATAATTCTACCAATAATGTGAATAACGACTGACATATTTGTGGACCTCAACTGCAGTTTTGTGCTGAGAATGTCTCAATATTGCATAACTGATCAAAGTGATGATTGTGTGTGTTTGGTGATCCACCAGTGCTGAATCACCGTTCACAAATAGAATTTTCAGTTTTGCAAATAAACATTTATTTGTAAAAACCCACACACAAGTTACAAATCAGAAATTTGTGTTTGTGGATCACAAACCACGTGATTCTAAGTGATGGGTGTGCATTGATACCACATTTTAGAGGAGCACGGGTAACTAAAACATATACCTTGGTATTTATAAAGCAAATTACTATATATTGTTCATTGCGACGACATTTTGTGGATAGATTTGGACCCAAGTAGTGCACTGACAGCTAACTAGGACTTTGTTGACTTATAAGGCACTCAAAATCTTCAAACTACACTGCCCAACTATTTGCAAACGTGCCACATGCTGTGTAATATCCAGATTAGTTTCTATAATTTAGTGTTTAAAGCTACATCAAATCAGCAAAGCCAACGCAACCTAGCTTAAGCAGCACCACTGAACATTAAGTAATCAAAATAATTTAAACCTTTAACACGTACTTACCAGCAAGGGATGCACGGGCATCATCTTTTTGTTTCTTTTTCCTCCGTTTTTCAGCTCCAGACTCCTGCTGTTTAATTGTGGCATAGTGGCAACTTGTCATCTCGTGTCAGAATCGAATGTGGGCTAGCAGTGCTACTTCAGTTAGGCGCAGGGTTGCCAGATTGGGTGTTTTCCCATCCAATTGGTTTGTTTAGGATAAAATATGGCACTGGACGGGTTTTTTGTATAGAATTACCACACACATTTTAAAAATCAGTTCAAGTTGCGCAGGATTTAGTGCCTCCATGCATTTTTGAGCATTTATTGGACTGGAAATCGTCACATCTGGCCAGTGTTGTATAAAGTACCGGAAAATTACACTTAAGTAAAAGTACAGATACCCATTTAAAAAAATGACTTTGGTAGAAGTTCAAGTAACTGATTGAAATGCTACCCAAGTAAGTCTTAAAGTATCTAGTATTTATTGTACTTAAGTATGACAAGTAATGTACAACTAAATGTACTCAAGTATTGAAAGTAAAAGTACACGTAAAGAGTAGGCTACTCACTAGGTGTTCACAGGAAACAGTTATTTATTTCTATATGTATTTATTTATTTATTTTCATTGTTACATGGTTTTATCTTTTCTGTTGTGTTTTGTTTCATTAGGTTCTTTTCGTCTCTTTCTCTAAAATTGTATTGTAACATTATTAGTCTAATTATTACTATTATTGTCTATTATGTAGACTATTATTGTTGCTGCTATAATATATGAATAAAAATAAATTTAAAAAATTACAATTTGATCTTTTACAACGAACGCTGAGCCATTAATTATACAGAAAACAAAACACCACAAACGTGCTGATGCGAACAGCTTAATGCTAACTTTAACATCGAAAGCGCCACAGACATGCTAATGCGTTAGCGTCGGTCCCGTTTTTAAGTTATAAAATACATCTATCAACTGTTTCAGAAGACCATAACAGGTTGGTTTAACATAAAAATATTAAATATTACTCAGACATATGCTCTTCAGGGTTTTAGCGGGGAAAAAAATTAGGATAAAGCAACAGTGAATCCACGAATCGTAGATCGAAGCATTGCTCCGATCTGAGAATCACTGCTTCGATTGGTTCAAGGTTCAAAGCAAAGCCGCGCTGCAGAAAAGTTGATTACAGAACCGCTGCAGGTCTGTAATCAATGCAGAGAAATGATCATTTTCCTGACAAACAAGTGCGAAACTGCAAAAAAGCCTACTGGACATGCCTCATGACGAATCGGCCTGACTTCGTTGCAGTCACGAGTAATCAGTGGTGTTTGTGGTTGAAAACACGACTTTTTTCGTGTTTTTTTTTTTTTTTGTAATGAGTAACGGCATGGCGCAAAGAAAATGTATCGGAGTAGAAGTATGCAATTAAGGTCGGAAATGTAGTGTAGTAAAAGTGAAAGTAAGCTGAATTTAAAAAACTCAAGTAAAGTACAAAGTCTCCCAAAACGTACTTAAGTACAGTAGTGAAGTATTTTTACTTCATTACTATACAACACTGCATCTGGCAACCCTGGTTAGGCGACACAGCGAACAGAGAAAGACGCAAACAGGGCTGTACCATTTCAGGGAATCGGGTTGGGGATGGATGGGGGCTTTATATTAGGCAAAAAAAAAAAAAAAACTGTTAATTTGCCCCAATTAAGTAATGGGGTCGGGGCCTACACAGTGTTTAAAGACAAAAATGAATGAACACACACACTCAACAAAAATATAAAAACAACACTTTTGGTTTTGCTCTCATACTGTATGAGATGAACTCAAAGTTCTAAAACTTTTTCCACATACACAATATCACCATTTCCCGCAAACATTGTTCACAAACCAGTCTAAATCTGTGATAGTGAGCACTTCTCCTTTGCTGAGATAATCCATCCCACCTCACAGGTGTGCCATATCAAGATGCTGATTAGACACCATGATTAGTGCACAGGTGTGCCTTAGACTGCCCACAATAAAAGGCCACTCTGAAAGGTGCAGTTTTATCACACAGCACAATGCCACAGATGTCACAAGATTTGAGGGAGCGTGCAATTGGCATGCTGACAGCAGGAATGTCAACCAGAGCTGTTGCTCGTGTATTGAATGTTCATCTCTCTACCATAAGCCGTTTCCAAAGGCGTTTCAGAGAATTTGGCAGTACATCCAACCAGCCTCACAACCGCAGACCACGTGTAACCACACCAGCCCAGGACCTCCACATCCAGCATGTTCACCTCTAAGATCGTCTGAGACCAGCCACTCGGACAGCTGCTGAAACAATCGGTTTGCATAACCAAAGAATTTCTGCACAAACTGTCAGAAACCGTCTCAGGGAAGCTCATCTGCATGCTCGTCGTCCTCATCGGGGTCTCGACCTGACTCCAGTTCGTCGTCGTAACCGACTTGTGTGGGCAAATGCTCACATTCGCTGGCGTTTGGCACGGAGAGGTGTACTCTTCACGGATGAATCCCGGTTCACACTGTTCAGGGCAGATGGCAGACAGCGTGCGTGGCATCGTGTGGGTGAGCGGTTTTCTGATGTCAATGTTGTGGATCGAGTGGCCCATGGTGGCGGTGGGGTTATGGTATGGTCAGGCGTCTGTTATGGACGAAGAACACAGGTGCATTTTATTGATGGCATTTTGAATGCACAGAGATACTGTGACGAGATCCTGAGGCCCATTGTTGTGCCACATCCAAGAACATCACCTCATGTTGCAGCAGGATAATGCACGGCCCCATGTTGCAAGGATCTGTACACAATTCTTGGAAGCTGAAAATGTCTCAGTTCTTGCATGGCCGGCATACTCACCGGACATGTCACCCATTGAGCATGTTTGGGATGCTCTGGACCGGCGTATACGACAGCGTGTACCAGTTCCTGCCAATATCCAGCAACTTCGCACAGCCATTGAAGAGGAGTGGACCAACATTCCACAGGCCACAATTGACAACCTGATCAACTCTATGCGAAGGAGATGTGTTGCACTGCATGAGGCAAATGGTGGTCACACCAGATACTGACTGGTATCCCCCCCAATAAAACAAAACTGCACCTTTCAGAGTGGCCTTTTATTGTGGACAGTCTAAGGCACACCTGTGCACTAATCATGGTGTCTAATCAGCATCTTGATATGGCACACCTGTGAGGTGGGATGGATTATCTCAGCAAAGGAGAAGTGCTCACTATCACAGATTTAGACTGGTTTGTGAACAATATTTGAGGGAAATGGTGATATTGTGTATGTGGAAAAAGTTTTAGATCTTTGAGTTCATCTCATACAAAATGGGAGCAAAACCAAAAGTGTTGCGTTTATATTTTTGTCGAGTGTATATATATGAAACAATGTTTGAACAAGAGCTGAACCTGGACTGATTTGTCAAACATGCTCTTTTAAAGTTGAAACCTGGATGAAAAACTTTCTGAATCACTTTTTCACACTTTCCTGTTTCACTGAGGCTGTATGGGGAAGATGATCGTTTATGACCGATAAGTTGCTTAACAGTTTAACAGCATTTAGTGCTGTTCAAGCCTGGTTCACACAGCAAGATTTGAAAATTGTCTGTAGGTTTCCAATACCCGAGAGGCCACACATACGGAGATTAAAAAAAAAAAAAAAAATCATAGATCTAAGAGTTTTGGTCGTACAGTGTGTGGTGTGCAGCCATACGGGAAAGACAACACACCACACACAAACAGATTTCACACATGAACCAGGGCTGTGAAATGAAAATTGTGAAATCCGAGGAAAATTTGCAGGGGGTCGCAGCCCACCCAGGAGCTGGAGTCTAGGGCCCGTGGGGCCCCAGAAACCAAATTAATTTTTTTATCTAATGATAAATTTTCAGCATCTCCTGGGAGAAAAAAAAATCTCAAAATTAGTGCATATTTAAATGATCTTATATTCAACCTTTCATTTGAACTGTCAATGATAATGTTGAAATAACAGAATATGACATGGAAGTAGGACCTAGAAAGGTTTTCCTTTTAATTGTAAACCAAATTATGTACTAACTCAGAACAGTTAAACTACACAAAATGACTGAAAAAAAAACAGACTGAAAAGACTGTTAAAGCATTTCAAAAACCACAGCTAAAGCTTGTAGAATATTTTGAAAATCATGGTAAAATATTAATAACATACCTTATTGTAAAAAGTCACATATTCTTGTGTAAATTTCTGCAAATCCACTCAAAGCCATAGACTTTCTCCCATGAAAAAAAACTACATTAATAAAAACTCATTTGCATTCTTGTGTAAATTCATGTAAATCCATTATTCAAAGCCACAATGTCTTTTTTCCAATGAAAAAAAGTCTAGATAGACTTATGGGGAAAAAAAAAAAAATCATGTAATCTTGTCTAAAATCCTGTTTGATGGGCACAGTTCACTTTTCCCGCTTCTTTTAGCTTTCAGGTATGTTCATGAAGCCAGCGACAATTCCACGGATTCTTGTCCTTATTAGACTTTTTCACACAGTCTTTCTAGCCATCTTCTCTCTGTCTAACGTCGGTCCGTGACACAGATATGCTGCAAAATTCTTTTTAAAACTTGAGAGCTCTAAAAGTTAGCGATGTCTACATGCTGCGTTTATCTTAAGCGTCGTGCAGGAGCCACAGTGTCACCGCAGCAGCCAACCAGTCCCGCTTTACGACAACTGTCGCAACAGCCAGGCTTTGAGTGGCATTTATCCTCCGCGAAGTTCAGTGGATCTGAGGAAACTGATATGTATCTGTAACACACAGATCAGCGTCCGCGGACTTATAAAACTTGCACGATGTCATAAAAAAAAGAACACTTTGCGACAGACATTTTAAAAACTCAGTGACAATCATGATTACAGAGTACAACACTAACACCCACCCCCCTCCTCCCCATGATGAAATCCACGTAAATGTGACTTCAGAGTAAACAAACACAGTGAACAAAGAAGACGTAATGGAGATAGTTTGTGGACTATTTCTAACAGAGAGAGAGAAAAAAAAAAGATACAAAAAGAAAAAGTGTTGTTTAAAGGAGTGGAGACAGCGCGGTCACCGGACTTTCTGGTAAGCCATAAAAACCGTTTTGATTTTAAATTCCACTCTGTGCGTCCATCATCTCTCTTTCTGATTAGCTGCATGTCACATTCAACAGGCTGTGTGCTCGTTTGTAGTCGGGGGACACAACACTCTGGGATATCGGGCCAAGACAATCCAACATGTTGAATATCCCCGATTTGTGGTCTGAGTGCACCTAACGTCCTGAGCAGACTATAGTGCTCTTAATGCACCACACATGGTAGGAATATTTGAGATCATCTTTAGTGCCATAACAATAGTCGGAGCATCCTTAAGATTGTCGGAAGGGGAAGATCGGGTGCGAAATCGGCCTAATTACCCTGCAGTGTGAACCAGGCATTACGCAAATGATCATGGGATCGTTTGTAAATAATAAACAGTTTGTAAACAGTTCCAATGAAAACTATTTTTTCATGTGAAAATGAGTTGTGGTGCAAATTTGGTGAGAATCTGTGATGTAGTTTTCACATGATCCTTTAAAGCCTATATAAAGGGAAATCTTGATCCAGAATGCGGATTCGGTGTCGCAGACCAAATGGTCCCCCCTAAAAATTGGTCCACCCTGCCTCCATTGCGCATGTGTCATTTCGGAGCGTTAACAGCTCATCTGAGAAAGAGTCTCTTCACTCAAAGTGATCAAATGGATTAATGTCATTAAACATTCATTCTAAAGTCAGTTTTAAGCAGAAACGAGGCAATATTTGGTGGTGCTTTGAAATGATGGATGCACAGTGAACGCAGCAGCAAGCAGCCTGTGTAGCTGCAGCGCTCTGATTGCTTCCTTCGTCTTTTATGATGAAATAATACTGAATTTATGTGCAGTTTGAAGCAGAAACAATGAACCGCAGCTGATGACGCATGCGCAGTGGAGGCAGGGCAGACCAATCTTTAGGGGGGAACGTTCGGTCTGCGAAACTGGATCACCTCCAAAATTTAACAAAGTCTTCCATGCCCTAATATTTATCTGTGGTGCAAATTTGGTGAAAATCCATGAAGTAGTTTTGAAGAAATACATCAAAGCCTATGTAAAGGGAAATCTTGATCCAGAATCCAATTCTGGATCCATATCACCTCCAAAATTCAATGGAGTCTTCCATGCCCTAATATCTATCTGTAGTGCAAATGTAGTGAGAATCCATAAAGTACTAAAATAAAAAAATTGAATAAAATATATTTTATTCATAAAATATGAATAAAAAATTATTCATAACCATCCCAAAGACATATCTTTATGTTCGGCTGCCTTCAGTAATGCTGGTATTTGGTTAGACTCTTTCTCTCCGATTGTTCTGTCTGAGTTATTTTTATTAGTCACTTCCTCCAAACCATCAACATGTCTATTAGACCCCATTCCTACCAGGCTGCTCAAGGAAGCCCTACCATTAATTAATGCTTCGATCTTAAATATGATCAATCTATCTTTATTAGTTGGCTATGTACCACAGGCTTTTAAGGTGGCAGTAATTAAACCATTACTTAAAGCCATCACATGACCCAGCTATCTTAGCTAATTATAGGCCAATCTCCAACCTTCCTTTTCTCTCAAAAATTCTTGAAAGGGTAGTTGTAAAACAGCTAAGTGATCATCTGCAGAGGAATGGTCTATTTGAAGAGTTTCAGTCAGGTTTCAGAATTCATCATAGTACAGAAACAGCATTACTGAAGGTTACAAATGATCTTCTTATGGCCTCAGACAGTGGACTCATCTCTGTGCTCGTCCTGTTAGACCTCAGTGCAGCTTTTGATACTGGTGACCATAAAATTTTATTACAGAGATTAGAGCATCACAAAGGGCTCTTGGGCAAGGTCTTTAATCCCCTATTGCTCCCGGTGTGTAGTGAGCGCCTTGTATGGCAGCACCCTGACATCGGGGTGAATGTGAGGCATAATCGTAAAGCGCTTTGAGCGTCTGATGCAGATGGAAAAGCGCTATATAAATGCAGTCCATTTACCATAGGTATTAAAGGCACTGCGCTGCAGTGGTTTGAATCATATTTATCTAATAGATTACAATTTGTTCATGTAAATGGGGAGTCTTCTTCACAGACTAAGGTTAATTATGGAGTTCCACAAGGTTCTGTGCTAGGACCAATTTTATTCACTTTATACATGCTTCCCTTAGGCAGTATTATTAGAAAGCATTGCTTAAATTTTCATTGTTACGCAGATGATACCCAGCTTTATCTATCCGTGAAGCCAGAGGACACACACCAATTAGTTAAACTGCAGGAATGTCTTTCAGACATAAAGACACGGATGACCTCTAATTTCCTGCTTTTAAATTCAGATAAAACTAAAGTTATTGTACTTGGCCCCACAAATCTTAGAAACATGGTGTCTAACCAGATCCTTACTCTGGATGGCATTACCCTGACCTCCAGTAATACTGTGAGAACTCTGGGAGTTATTTTTGATCAGGATATGTCCTTCAATGTGCATATTAAGCAAATATGTAGGACTGCTTTTTTGCATTTGCGCAATATCTCTAAAATTAGAAAGGTCTTGTCTCAGAGTGATGCTGAAAAGCTAATTCATGCATTTATTTCTTCTAGGCTGGACTACTGTAATTCATTATTATCAGGTTGTCCTAAAAGTTCTCTGAAAAGCCTTCAGTTAATTCAAAATGCTGCAGCTAGAGTGCTGACAGGGACTAGAAGGAGAGAGCATATTTCACCCATATCGGCCTCTCTTCATTGGCTCCCTGTTAATTCCAGAATAGAATTTAAAATTCTTCTTACTTATAAGGTTCCGAATAATCAGGTCCCATCTTATCTTAGGGACCTCATAGTACCATATCACCCCAATAGAGCACTTCGCTCTCACACTGCAGGCTTACTTGTAGTTCCTAGGGTTTGTAAGAGTAGAATGGGAGACAGAGCCTTCAGCTTTCAGGCTCCTCTCCTGTGGAACCAGCTCCCAATTCGGATTAGGGAGACAGACACCCTCTCTACTTTTAAGATTAGGCTTAAAACTTTCCTTTTTGCTAAAGCTTATAGTTAGGGCTGGATCAGGTGACCCTGAACCATCCCTTAGTTATGCTGCTATAGACTTAGACTGCTGGGGGGTTCCCATGATGCACTGAGTGTTTCTTTCTCTTTCTGCTCTGTATGCACCACTCTGCATTTAATCATTAGTGATTGATCTCTGCTCTCTTCCACAGCATGTCTTTTTCCTGATTCTCTCCCCTCAGCCCCAACCAGTCCCAGCAGAAGACTGCCCCTCCCTGAGCCTGGTTCTGCTGGAGGTTTCTTCCTGTTAAAAGGGAGTTTTTCCTTACCACTGTCGCCAAGTGCTTGCTCATAGGGGGTCGTTTTGACCGTTGGGGTTTTTCTGTGATTATTGTATGGCTTTTGCCTTACAATATAAAGCGCCTTGGGGCAACTGTTGTGATTTGGCGCTATATAAATAAAATTGATTTGATTTGTTGGATTTGTGAGAATCTACTGAATCTACTGGTACCTTGTTTTCCATGTAACAATAAGAAATATACTCAAAACCTGGATTAATCTTTTTAGTCACATAGCACTACTATTATTCTGAACACTACTGTATATATATTGGAATCTATTATATCCCGGGTAGGAAGGCACTTCATATGACCAAGTCAACATGCAAGCTGTGCAAAATAAAGGTCACGCACTTTGGAAACAACAAATGCTCCGGCACATTTAGTGCATCATCACCCTGAGCTGAAAAAAGTAGAAATGCTGCAGCGGCAACACCAGCAGGCAACCAGCGCACACTGCATCACTTTAACAAACTTTTTTAAACGAATATTGATTTTTTTTTAATCGATTTGTGATGCCATCCGATAAGAGCTCAGACAACGCCGCTTGCAGTTAAGTGTTCATGAAAATTCAGTAAGGTATATCTTATATATTATATTCCAATTCTAAGGTAGAACTGTGCTATTATACTACGGTATATCTAAGTATCTAAAAAGGAAGAGTAAAACAGAGTAAAACAGAAGAGTAGAGTAGAGTCGCTTAGGTGCCTGGTCTTGAGAACCAGGGATGGTAGGTTGAAAAGCTTTTTTATCCCATGGGAACTCTCCCTACCCACCCAAGCGGCTCAAGAAAAAAAGTATATATTATAACAATAAATAATAAGACATAAGAAAGGTAAGACATCATATATATAACTATATTTAAATATTAAGGGTAATAAACAACATATACAAGAAATATGGTACTATGTAATATACAGGAGTAGATATTAAAATCTAAATATGAATACAGGAGAAGATTTGGTCATGGTATTTTAATTATAGAAACAGAAGCTATGACGTAATGTGTATTATCTATTTAAAGTAACTCTGCTAGCATACTATAGGAAAATAAAAAGCATAATGTATATGCTATCAAATGGAAACCTAAGAACTAAGGTACTATATGTTGATATCTTTAAAAAGAAGACAAACTGATGAATCATTAAAAATCTACACCATGTAAAACAAAATTGTAAATAATGAAAATAAGCTAGTTCTAGTTAGAAGAGCTAAATTAGCCATTAATAAGCGAACCGTACCTAGCAAGCTAACAAGATAAACAAAAACAGTAATTAGTGTATAAAGTATAATAGCGTAGTTAAACCTACAATAACGGTATTAACAAATACATATAAAAATAAATGTGGACAAAAGTATGAATTAATGTGGGTTATCAAACAGAAAAGAACCAATTATTTTGTAAGCTATGATAAACGGTGCTACAGCCGGCTAGATAAGCTAACATTCGCTGTTAGGTATAACTAATTGTACCCCACTCCTCCAGTATTTCCATAAATATAATAATAATATTAAAAAGGGGGAACAAGAAAAAGTAAAGCGTGTTTATGGAGAAGAAGAAGAAGAAAAACAAACCCCACAATCCTCTGTGAAATGCTGCGGCACCTCTATCCTGATTGTCCTCCTTCATCCGCTTGCACCTGTCCTGCTCCTCAGTGTTCTCCTGCTTGACAGCATACTTGGTGATGACGTTCTCCAGGCGGGACAAAGACATCTCTCTGTTGGACCGCAGTTGTCGCTGCAGGGCCGCGTCTGACAGGGCTGGATCAGAGCAGAGAACCATATCAGTTTTTTTTTTCCCCCCTCGCTGGAAGTGAATAGTTTTACACTATTCCAAAATGCAACTAATTTAGTGGCCAAAGTGTCACTCTGCAACAATCAGATTTACATTCAGGGATCACTAGACTTGGTCACCTGCTTAAAACCTTACTGGTCTTGTAGCTGTCAGTCAGCCAGGAGCCAAAGTTGTAGACCATGTCCAGGTGGCGTCTCTCCTGCAGGCGGCTCCCCGTCTCTGTGAAGGCCTCCTGGGCGATCTGGTTCAGCTGCTTTCGGCTCAGGGACAAGTTGTGGCGCTCATTGGCTCGCAGCACCTGTTGGAGGATGTCCTGGTAATCTGGAGGGTTCCTTTGAGCTTCGGGAATGTTGATGAAACGCTCAATCTGACAGAAAGGAGGAACACAGGAAGGGATCATATCTCCAGTAAAATCATCATAATCCCGCTCTGAACAGATGCCATTAACAAATGCTGCAGTCTGTCTCCAAAACATACTGTATGATTGATTTTTTTTTTTTTTTTGTAACTTTGCTCCTGTGTCTTATTGTCGTTGAGAAATGCTCCACAAATAATAAAAAACGAATTTCTACTGCCACGACAACTGCCATTAAAAAGCGAATTCAATATTTAAGTGATGTGGTTTAAGAGATTTGGGTTAATTTATTTAATATTCAGAATACATGAAGATCAGTCCAGGTTTGGGCTGTAATCGTTAGAAGTACTGATATAACGGATCAGAATTGATCAGTACAGGATAGTGTGCCTTAATGGGGGATTTTCAAGTTCCGCCGCCCCCTTGAAACTGAGACTTCCGGTTAGTGAGCCTCTCGCTCACATGTTTGGCTTCATTAGAAACAACAGGTTGTTATGACCCCTCACGGAGCGGCTGACCGAACGGATGTTATGACCCCTCACAGAGTGGCTGACCGAACGGATGTTATGACCCCTCACAGAGTGGCTGACCGAACGGATGTTATGACCCCTCACGGAGCGGCTGACCGATCGAAACTGGATGCCGGTTAAACGATGTCTCCGAAAGTCAACTTAAGTTCAGATTTCTTGTTTCTTTTTGGCTTCAGTGTCCTTCGTTAGTGCTGTGTGATCAGGGTTTTACATTCGTTGCTAGGAAAGTTCAATGACCACAATACCAACATTCTGGGCGCAATGAACACGTTTTCACTATTATTTGATTTGTTTGTGTGACTGACATCGTTATTCAAGCATTCAAAAGGCTGTTCCTACCTCTACACAACTCCAAACAGCGACGAGAAAGTTTCTTGACAGTTCTTGTTGTGGAACAAAACCACATCTCACTAACCGGACAGAGTTGTGACGTCATCACACATAGGCACTGCTCTACCGCAATTTGAAAAACCCCCATTGAGAGAGTGGCGTCAACTCAGAACATGGCACCATTTTGGTTCCAACTACGCTGAACTACTTAATGAACCTTTAATGTTTTCAACATTTTTAAAAATCATTTAACCACATACAGCAACACATCCAGGTACAGGTGCTATCAAAATAGATATAAAAATAGTTAAGCTATCAAATTTGCAATTTATGATGACTTATTTAATCAATTTAAAGCATGATTTATGCAGCTGCACAGCTGTAATTCCGTGTCGTGCAATGATGACGTGACAGTTTTAAAGTTCTCCGTAGCTGGATTATACTTTATTCTGGACTAATTTGACCCTCAACAAGCTTTTCTTTCTACAATCATCACCTCCAATTCAAAGGTAAGCTGAACAATTTCCTCTTTTACCGGCTTCGTGCTGTAAAGTTGCGAACTTTTCTGATCCATTTTTAATCAGCGTGCGCACTGTAAAAACTATTATAATATGATGGCAGACGAAGGAGCAAAAGCAGAAAAGTGTCAAATCACAGCCTTTTGTGTCTGATTTAACAGGTGCACGTCAGGCTTCAGGTCCCAGTCTGAACGGGTGGTCCATAAAAATGGTCAAAAATTTTTTTCCAAAAAACTTCGTCTCACCCTCTAAATTTGTTGTACCTAACATAAAAACACATCATGTACAATTTCATAAAACTCTAATAATGTTTACTGGTAGCACACAGCCCTTAAAGATTTTGCTGGCAATAACTGTCATATAGTATGGTCATTTCCAGATATTTCCAAATTATTTCTGTCAGTTTAATATTGATATGTCACGACAGAAATTATTGCAATACATTGGAAAATCAAATCTTTTCATATCCCATAAAATAGTTAACACTAAAACATGAATTGTGAGATGCAGTTCTTCTCGTACATGTATCATGCTCTTACAATACCTACATACTGGGGTAGCGAAGATTTTGTAACAATCAAACATTGCATTTTCATTTTATTGATGAAATACTGTTTCATTATTGATAAATTTAAATAAGTCTATGCTTTATATATTTCCACATATATTTTGATCTAGCTCCAAACAACAATATTCTTTATGCCTTGCAGTACTTAATATTCAAAAATGTATGAATCAGCACAAGAACCAATTATACAGCTGTGTAACATAAGAGAACATCCTTTACATGATAATGATATTTAAGTTGCTTGCATCATGACCAAGACTTGCTGCCGTTTCAGTCAGAATATAGGTGGCACTTCTGTCTGTTGTTTTGGTCCTATCCAATGCTGCTGCAAGTCCTGGTGTTACAACAGCTTTAATTTTACTGGCTTTTTGTGGCACTGGCATAACAAATTCTTCATCTGGACTTTCTGTGTTCTCTTCACTCTGGCTGGAGACAGTGTCAGGTAGTGAGACATTAGATGGTCCAGGCTCCTCCAGTTTCTCTTTGTATTTTGCTTCTGCAGCTTTCCTTTTTCTGCTCTTTGTTCTTTGGCAGTTTGTATTTTATCTATGCCTGTCATGCATCCTCTACCTTTCTCTTGCTGAGCAAGTAGGAACTGTCTGTCATCTTCAAACTTTATCACTGTTAGGACATCCTGATGTGCCATGTCAAACAAGTCCTCCAAAGATTCACAAAACACTGTTTCATCTTTCTTCTGCTTGTCTGTATTGCGATTCTTGGTCTTTTTCAATGTTTTCCATTTTCCGAACACCTCTTCTAACTTTGTGATCAGATGCTGCTTTGCCCTCAGTGGGATTCTAGCTCTCTCCCAAAAAGGAATTGCCATGTCTATAGAGGTCACAGCAGCATCATGGACAGTTTTCTTCAAATCAGTGTGTTTGAAGAAAAATACCTTGAGTATTTTCCCATTTGAGGGCAATTTGTTTCCCTTTATTTCAGTCGGTGGAACCAATAAGGTATACAAATGTTCTACTTCTAGTAGCTGACATGTTTTACTGAAGTTTCCAGTTAATGGTTAAGCATGTTAAGTCAGCAAGTGTCTCTTTTTACATTTATCTCATGTTAGATTCACCATCACCAAAGATCTGAAAGAAAAGAAGCTGTGAATTGAAGCAAAATTTTCAGCTTGTAGCTTAAAATAACATTTTTGAAAGTATGATGTTTGTGAGAAATATTTAAACCCAGGTATAGTTTTAAATTGAATATAAAATTATACTTTAGTTACACTCAGGTGGTTAACTTCTATCCTCTTTATAAGTGATGTGATTAGATACTGGATAATGGATAACCTATTGCACGGGCACTCGGGCAGCGATAATTGATATATTTACAACCTTCAGCTATGATGTGCTACCTCTAAATATTAATGTATGACAAAAATATTTGGCAGGCTTTCTTTTTTCCCAAAGCATCATAAAATGAAGGGGTGAGAGTAATGAATTTCCAACTTTTATTTTTTTGAACCACCCTACTGAACACGGTTTGAAAAAAATAAACGGTCGGACTATTAATCAGGGAAATTACTCCGGTCCCACTTTCCTCAAATTGGCGAGTGTCAGAGCACTGAACATTAATTTGTTCCTCTGAGCATGTTCACGATGCTGGGCATCAAAACCAAATACCTTCAATTCAAGTTTCAGAAACGGACAAAACAAATTTTTCAAAGACGTTATTGGCCTTATTGTTTTGCCATTGCTCCTACGAATCTGTCAAGACAAATTCAGGTGGCTGGTGTGTTTAATAGTCCCACAGTGAGTATTAATTGACCCAAAAATATGATGTTTTTTCCAAAAATAATGTAACATCTTTGATATAATGCAAATTCAGCTGGACAGAAAAAGATGTACACCTATTAATCATTAAGAAACATCATATTTACAGCATCCTTATTGTTTCTAGTTTCCATTGATATATGACGTGGTACTTTTGGGGCAATTACAGCTGCTCCGTCCTGTTTTTCTTCAATGAAGCATAATGCAAAAATACCAAAATTTACCATACACACAGGTCACCTTGCATTTAGTGGATAAAAACACGTTAAAACTTCTGGAAGTACCCAAAACACCTATTGAGAGTCGAAAGAGTTGAAAGAAAAAAAACAAAAAAAAAACCTTTTCATTAGATTTTTGGAATTTCATACTGTAGTCCTTTTATTTTGGGCATTTTTTTTTTCTGTCCCACAGTGTCCGTCCATAACGCTACATGTTGCTCCTCACTGTGGGAAGATAAAAAAAACAAAAAAACAACAAAATGTTGACCTAAGTCAATCAATCAATCAATCAATTTTTTTTATAAGTGTATTTATTACCTAAGTGTGATGAAGACTTACCCACAAGCATACTCTATAAAGACATCGATGAAAAAAATTCAAGTGGCCAAATCCCCACAACCAATGAACCATTTCTGTCCCACAAAATGTCCGCCCGTCACATGTGACGGACAAACATGTTGTGGGACATTTTTCCTTTGGTACTGTACATTATTTGTATGGAAAAGGTATCATTTGTATGTATAATTTTTGCATAGTCACAGTGTTTACAACAGATATTTGTGCATTTTTCACAAATTACATTTACTTTTGCATGACGACAGATCTGTTAAGGCTCATTGATTATGTTCTTTTTATGATACTGGAGATATAAAAACTCACACATATATAACTTTGGGATATTGAAGGTTTCAGAGATGGAAATCATCATTTTGGTCCCACTGTGTCCATCTGTCACATGTACAGTCGGGAGCTCAGTCTAATATTATTAGTGATTATAAGTAACCTGTCTTTTAAAGATGAAATTGGTCAAGTACTAATTACATGTTTATGCTTCACTGAATTTAGGGCCCCTCAGATCAATTACTTACAATATATCACTTTAGAATTAGGCAGCAATGCAAGTGCAGAAGCACCAAGTGCAGTTCAAAGAGTGCATGCTAATTGCAAATCAGTGCAAGTTGTTAACATGTTCATTTTGATCGGTGGCTTCAGAATCCTCATTTGGACTGGAAATCTTGAACTGTACAGATATCGCCCTACTCTATAAAGCTTTCTGAAGGTGAGTCACCATGAGTTTCCTGATTTTCCATCAATTCACATTCTTTCAAAAGCTGTTTGTCAAATTCGACTTTTGATAAGTAAAGAAATGCATGTGTCAATTATTCTAGGGTGTGCTGAGGTTGGTTTTAGGATGATTCCTTTTTATGCACATCCTGCTGATTTCCCTTTAAATTCACATCCCACTCTGATAAATCAAGATGGCTACTACATGCATGACGGCCATATTGATTTTATTTTCTGCCTTGTAAATCTTAAAAATGCCCGGTCCTTTTGTTTTCATTGTCTCAGGGTACTAAAAGTATGTTAGGGTGGTAATGGTAAGGATGTTTCATACAGATTTGTGGCATGCTCCAATAATCAAGATGCCCCCATGGCAGCCACCTTGATTTTGGTTTCCACTAAATAACACGTTAATAACACGTTAATATCTTGTCAATTTGTTTTCATTTCAAGGTATGTTTGGGTGCTTAAAGGGACACTTTACTCATCAATGTTAACCCCTATATATACTTAAATAGTGGCATCTTAAATAAAAACAAGATTTGCAATAGATTAGCTTAATTTTTATGATTTTTAAAAAACTGATCAGCCTTCCATGTGCTGCATGTATGAAGTAACAAGTGCTGATTTTGCACAGCCTGGTGTACATACATGTATAGATACTGCAGTAAAACACCTGAAAATCTTACACTTAAATTCTAATGTGACATCAGAAAGTAGTAAATTATATTTCTTGCTCTTATTTATGAATATGAGTCAAATCATTAGCCTATTTTTGAGATTTTGTAAGGAGTTTTACTGATATCTCTATACATGTGTTTACATTTAACAGTGTAAGAGCACTTGTGATGTCATAGCACAGGCAACTGGAGGAAACTTCATTTGAAAAATTCTCAAAAAAATAAATTCCAATAATTATCAGAAACTGTATTTCAAGGTTGATATGATCATTATCTTTATCTTTTATAAATTGCTATTTTAATACGAGTGGAGTGTCCCTTTAATAAGGCCTTTTCAATTGCATGTAAATCCTTAAAGCTATGGTCCATTCCATGTAAAATCAGGCTTTTGTTTGCTTTTAGTAAATTACTCTTACAAAACCTTGTCCTTTAATTTGATGTTGTATCAGCAGCCTGGCTAAAAATTCTCTATATAAAACTATACCCCTTCCAGCAAAACCTCTTGCATGAGGCTTGGGCACAACAGAAGGCATGTTTCAAACACAGTTTTTTTTTCTTTTGGTTTTGTTTTTACAGCAAGTGAAATAATGGACCTATAAAAAAAAAAAAAAAAAAAAAATTGAACTTAACACATTGTTTCCCATGCTGCTGCATGGTGCAACAACTGGCATCAATAAAACTGTGTAGGACGTTAGCATAGTTCCATACCTATTTGGAAATTTGTCTTTTGATCATCTGTGAATAAAGACACTTTTGTGGGGCAGGGAACATTATT
This sequence comes from Thalassophryne amazonica, assembly GCF_902500255.1. Lineage (NCBI taxonomy): Eukaryota > Metazoa > Chordata > Actinopteri > Batrachoidiformes > Batrachoididae > Thalassophryne > Thalassophryne amazonica. The sequence goes on from NC_047122.1 coordinate 19,118,068, forward strand.
TTGGCAAAATATTCCAGTTTTTGGGCCTGTTCATGCAAAAGAGTGACCAGGATTTTATTCAGAGAATAAAGATTGTATTAAAAAAAAAAAGAGCAACATTCTCAAGACCGTAGTTGTCCACACTTAAAAACAATACATGTTCTACTTGTTTTGAAGATTTTTTTTTTCCACTGTTGCTGTTACATTTTGATGCCCAGCTTGGTGAACACACTCCTCTGTTACTGTGCACGTACAGACTGCTTGGGATTTTTAATGGAAATGCATTGTGATCAGACGGGACAGTTTATCTGATGCGAGCGAAAACCCATTGTACAAAAAATCCGTCATATATGGTGTTTATTACATGGTAAACAATACAAAAACCTTGGGACTTTTTGTCTGGTGAAGGCGACTATCTAGTTTATACAATGACAGTTTAGGTGAGTTTTACTGTACATGGGACTGAACAATAAATTTACCTCTCAAAACTTTGATGATGATGAAGTTGATTCCAGCCCACATGGCTGACTTTATTTTCCCAAATTTTTCTTCTGTTTGGATCTGAAGGGAATCTGTACAACTTGAAGCCCTTGCTGTGTCTATTTGTGCCTCCAAATGCACAAAAACCCATAATTTTCAGTGAATAAAAAAGAAAAAAAGATGGATTTCCATGCAAATACGTAGATTAGGAGGGCACCATGAGTCACATGACTTTTTTTTTTTTTTTCTCGACTCCTCATGTCACCACTCTCTTAATTAAGGCACACGCGTACAGGACACCCTCCCAACAGTTCAGCACACGTCAAAGATTATTCACAAAGTTCATGTCATTGGGACTTGTTTTTAAAGTGATAACTTAATTTTGACACAGTTGTGATGAAATCAGTCTGGGTGGAGGTTAATGCAGTTGCGTGCTCATATTGTGAAGTTGTGAACACATCTTCATTAACAACACCCTCGTGCTCTGCTCAAGACAGCCTGCTGCAGGCTCAGTGCACCCCTGGGTCCAAACACAGGAAGACTTTCAAAGACCTCGGGAGTTGAGGGCTGAAGTGTCTGCTGTCCCAGCGAAGTTGTGAGGCCAGTGAACCCAGCACTGTGCTTCATTTTCATTTATTTATACAGCACCAAATCACAACAAGGTTGCCTCAAGGCGCTTGGAGCACATGTATGACGGGTCAAAGTGATCAAAATTAATTGAAATATTGAATGTGGTAAATATGAACGCAGTAAAACATAGATTGTGGTAAAAATGAAAGCAGTAAAACTTTGAATGTGGTGAAAATGAAAGCAGTAAAACAATTAATGTGGTTAAAAGTGAAAGCAGTAAATATTGAATGTGGTTAAAAAAAATCAAAAGGGTAAAACTGGACTTGATAAAAATGGAAGGTGTGAAGTACTAAACATGAAAATGAGTGACATAAAAATATAACATTGGCTAATTTAATTCACTGCCTCGATTTTAGTCCCTCTGCTTTACCCATTTCAATTGTATCATTTGCTGTACTCAATTTAATGTTGAATGTTTTCATTCACTGCCTCAATTTTAGCAGGTCCAATTTACACGCTTCAGTTTTATCATTCACCGTGTCAACTGTGCAATTTTGCTCACTTCCGCTGGATCAGAATATGGCAGCAGCCACTGTTGCGACAGCGGAAATTTGTAGTCCAGAGCCACTGCGCATGTCACTGACCGCGGGGTGGTGCCATTGGGAGTCGCAGACGAAGAGTGCCCAAATAACGTTTTATACGCGACACAAAAATAAACAATGGTGGACTCTGTGTGTTTGCTGCTCTATGAGTTTTTAAGAGAAAGTTGCTGGCGACGAGACGAGCACGCTTGAAAAGTACAGAAGACTTTGGGAATACGAGCTGCTAGAGACTAAGAGACAAAAGTTCTGTTTTTATAGGCATTCTTTATAATACAGCCTTTTATTGTCATTGTACACATAAATACAATGAAATTTGTCTGCATTTAACCCATCCAAATTAGACACTTAAGATCAATTTAAGATCAATATGCAGCTTAATACCTGCTTGATGTGTAACAGAAATAACCCACACCGTTTACCAGATTAAATGCCCAAAACACAGATTTTTTTTAAATATACCTGCAATTAAATGATTCATTTAGATTAATCACAAACCCTGTAATCAATTACATTATTTTTTTAACCTGACAGCACTAATTAAAATATGTATGCTGTATGTGTGTGTTTCAGATGGTTTTCTCAGAGACACCGCTGCAAAGGTTCATGCCATGGAATGGGACACCTGTCATCATTTGCCTACACGTCATACACCGGTTATGTTTCACAGTGAATTTTGAATAAACTTTTGTACTTTTTGCTAAAAGTTCTCCACTTTTGTGTAACATCAATTTGATTTGTAAGTTACCAAGCAGTGGCGGATGCTGGTCTTTCAAGGAGGGGAAGCTCAATTTCGGCCTACATCATAAAATGTGTCGGTTTATAAATACGTAAATTCTACCCTCCGTTCCTTTTCAAGAAAATGATCTGTGACCCTGTCGTACCAACAAGGCATCTTTTCCAGGTTCTTGACTAGTGTCCTCTCAATGGCCAGCAGAGCTAGGCTGCTTAAACGGCCTTGGCCCATGGTGTTGCTGGTGTAAGACTTGAGCCGCTTTAAACAGTTCGTTTGCCACTATTGCCACTAATGACAATAGTTTGTACACCTGAGGCATTGCACCGTCCAACTCCATGTCTTTCAGAAACAGCAAGAAATCACATAGCTTTCCCCTGTTGCCCTGCAAGTCCTGGTTTGAATATAGGACTTGAAGTTCAGACCTCAGTTTCCCTGAATCAAAGAACTGGCCAAAACTTTTCAGGACACTGTGAAATGCCTCCTCTGGAAACACTTGTCTCATCTCATCAAATTTCCCTGGATTGACCAATTCCAAGAAGCGCAGACTTTCCAAATTTGCAAAACGCCGAGGTAGCTGCTCTGTGAGATTGTCTAGGATGGCCATGTACAGATTTCTGTAGCGCTCCTTGGGATCCTGTAGTTGTGACAGACGGCATTTTCTCATGGGCTCAGTTTGTGGGTCTGATGTGAGATCTGCTGCTTTGGCATAAACAGCTTGGAAAGCCCCCTCTGACCTCTTCTCTTTGACAAAAGCAAGAAGAGACTCAATTCTTTTCTTGCAGTACAGAACATCCATAGCTCTCTGCTGGACAATGTCAAACACCACATCAGTCTCAGAGAAGATTTGTTCATATGTGTACAACATTAACACAAACTCAAAATCCTCCAGTTTCATCAGAAGGCCTTTGGCACAGTCTAATGTGTCATCATCCATGGACTTATCTACAATGATCATCTCAAAAGTTTGCAGGAGGGCATCATAATTGTTTGCCACAGTACTCACTATCCGTGATGTGAAATTCCATCGAGTAGGAGCATTTCTGGGCAACCTTGAGCAGCCTGCAGACTCAAGAAAAGACATCCTCTTTGTGGATTTTGAGAAAAATGTGGCAAACCCAGAGAGTGATGCAAAAAAAATTCTGCACTCAGATAAGCATTTAGCCACCTGAGAGAACCAGATTCAGTCTGTGTGCATAGCAATGCACAAACACTGCACTGGAGGCTATTGCTTTAACTTTGGCCTGCAAACCATTGAGAGCTGAAGCCATGACAGCAGCCCCATCATAGGTTTGCGCCACAAGTTTCTCCCTGAAATTGTAGCCCTGCATGTTCTCATTCAAGACTTCAAAAACAGACTGAGCATCTCTCCCCCCAGAAACATCAAAAAAATCCAATAAAGCGCTCCTGAATTTTACCTGCCCTATCCACATAGCAACAATGACAGAGAGTTGAGCATGGCAAGCTATATCAGTTGTTTCATCCACCTGCCATGCAAAAAAGGGAGCAGCCTGGATTTCATCCTTGATCTCATCAGAAACAGTGGCTGAAAGAGCAGAGATCAAGTCATTTTGGATTGCATGGGACATACCAGAAAACACAGCTGATGACTGGAATTGTGTGGCCAGGACAGAGTCATATTTAGCTAATGTTTCATTAAACTCCCTGTAATTCCCCTTGTTGAATGATTCAACACTCTCATCATGCCCCCTAAATGACAGCTCCTGAAGGCCAAGCAAGGAAGTCACATCAATAAGGCGGTTTAGGAAAGCTCTGTTTTGTTTAACTGCTTCATTATGTTTTGCCACTTGAATGCGAGCGCCTTCATTGATTGCATGCTCAACCCTGACTCTGCCCAGGCAACTTAACCTTGCACATGCACTCACATGTTCATTGCTTTTTTCATGCCTTTTGTATGCCCTGTCAAAGTTGGACAGATCCCCAAAACCCACTTTTGACCAGACAACACATCCCTGAGATGGTTTCATCAAGAGGCATGGCCAACAGTACATTTTATTTGTTACAGCACTTCCAGTCAGCCAGCTCACTGTCATACCAGGACAGCTGAAAAGACCTGTTACTTTTCCCCACCTTTTGCACCAAATTAATCTGAGGAGTTGATCTGCCCTGCTGTTTAACTCTAAGTTTTTCTTCGTAAGGAAGACTATCAAATGGCTTTGCCAAAATCCGGTCCACAACATTCAAATTGTCTGCCATTATGTGCAGCTTGCTACCTAGCTAGCTGGGACTGGAGCGAGGCTAATGTGAAGTGTGTCCGCCTGTGAGTGCTTTGTGACGGTGGAGGAGCTCAGCAGCACCCGCTGCTCGGTAGGGACAGAAACTGCGATAGAAGTCAGAAAGAGTGATAGAAGTCAGTCTCCAAACACAAGCAGCCACAAAACAACAACAACAAAAAACACCAGAAATAGAAGCTCGATTTGTCGCTAGTCATTTTTAATAAAGAAAATGCCGCTAAGATGATTAGGAAAGTCTCCAGTTCAACTCAGAACAGAATGAAAATTAAAAAATGCTCCCACGGATGTTTACACCAAAAGATCGCTGATTCGCTCATTTTGCTGTCAATCAAAAAGGGATTCAGCCTCAGACAGATCATCCAATCATCATGCAGAAGCTGAGCATCGGGGCCAGCCGAGACCCGCCCACTGCCCCATAGACCCCCAGAGACGCTGAGCGTCCGATGGACGGGACAAAGCCCAGCATTTATCCAATGACTCGTCTCGTTTCGCTGCACTCTTTGCTTCGCTATTGAACTCTGTGGACGCTCAGCGTCCACACTGTTTAAAGCACTGTGAAGCTGTGGGTTTGAGTGAGAGGAAAGCCGCGTTGTTACCAGTGATAAGAAGCTGATTCTGAACAAAAGTTGAGCGCGCTTTAGCACATATTTAGTCAATGACATGTACACACAACAGTATATATTTGATCACTTATTTTTTGACATTTTAGGGGAAGCTGAGCTTCCCTTGCAGTCTTAGAGCAATCGCCTCTGCTACCAAGGTTTACTGATTTAAATTAAATGCTAACAGTTTGAAAAGCCGTTTAAGTAAAATCCAGCAGTAAAATAAGTTTTACATTTAATGGGGTCATAAATGTAAATGGAAGTAAACAGACAGTAAACCTGGTTGTTCAAAATATCTGAATAAATTACTTCTGGTTTGGTATAAGTCATCCAGCAGAATTATACACCATAGTACAATAGTTTGTGGTGTAAATGTTACATCACATCAAACCCTAAACCTAGTATAGCCAGAATTCCTTGATGTAATGGTGCTATCACTGAAGTGACTAAACCTTTTCATGTTGAATACCATTTGCTAAAATCTCAGTTTAGACATGATTATTCCAGCATCTTTGTAAAGATTTAGCCAGGTGTAATGTGCAGTGTCTTCTGGAGTAGCAAATCCTAAATTAAAATTCTTAGAAATGAACCATCATCGTACAAAAACCAGGGATGAGATTGGTCAATTCGATTTTCAGAGGAAAATAAGCCAGGGTCCAGGGCGGAGCCCTGGCCAGGGGGTCTGAAGCCAAAGTATTTTTGCTGTTTTAAAACATGTAAATTGCACTAAAATATTAAAAACTACTATAAATGCCAGGTGTTCATATCTATAATTCAAACTGTAAACCCTTACTAAGACCATCTACTGTACATGTGTATTTTTGTGACCAAAATATTTTTTCATAACTAGACTTGCTTGATTTTCAGCATTCTCCACTTTCAGCATGGCACACTTGTCAACAAACATACATGTATATCCTCAAATACATGTACATGTATAATCCAATGTTCTATGTCCATTGAACTGTCAGACCATATAAGGTTTATATTTAGTTGATGTGATGTCCACCTATAACACTGTCATCACGTGTATACATGTATATAATATACACACATACATGTATATATATATAATTACAATGTTCTAGCACACTACAATAACGTCAAAATATCTGTTTACATAATCCACTGACTGTGTGTGTGTGTGTGTCTGTCTGTGTGTGTGTGTGTGCAACACCGAAGAAAGGGCGGGAGAAACGCATATATAACCTTTGCGCTGATTGGTCAAAAGCTTTGTAATAACCAATGAAAACGTGCGTAAGTAATAGCTTCGACTGCGCTTCGATACCGTCTCGGTTTTTATGATTTGTTGGAGGGAAAACTACCGAATATTGGAAGTTGAAAGACTACACAGTTGCCTCCCTTACACTACATGCTCATTGTGCACCTACTTCATACTGGTCACTGTCAGCACAGCGTTACTTCCGCGTTCGGCTGACTGACAGACTTGCTGCGTCTGCAATAACAAACAAAGACCACTCAGTGTTCTGAATAGACAACAATTTTATTAAACAAAAGGGCCTGTCACAGTGGCGTATTCTATCAGACTCCTTAAAATAAAAAAAACGCTCTCTTGCGCGCGCTCCCTCTCCCTCTCTCTCTCTCTAATCAGAGCTGCGACTCTTTAACCCCTTAACGCCTGTATTTATATAGCTGTATATAAAAAAATGTTTTGTGTGTGTTTTTGCCTTTAAGTAGATGGTAAATAATGTTGAGATTATTAATTACACTTTTGCACAAAAAATAAATAGTAATTTTGGTATTTTGGTAATAATTTATGTTATAATGTTATAATAATAGTAATGGTATGTTGCAAATTTGCGACAACAGGCATACTGGTCAATTTGGTATGTTGCATATTTGAGTCAAATATTGTAGCATATATGCGACAATAGGCGTTAAGGGGTTAAAATAAACGCGCACTCGCTACATGTCGGTGCGCTTATCAAACGCCCTGATTGATCAGTCTGATCAAAGCTGAAAAGAGGTGTGACTCTAAAATAAACGCGCACTCGCTGCATTTAAAAAAATAAAAAAATAAAATTATAATAATAATAATGTTAAATGACTGTTTTTGAGCCGCACCACACCATGCAGCAGAGCGCACTTCCACAGAGGCAGAAAATAGCACTGAAACTGGTGCAGCATGGCACACGCGACTGTGTTCACACATTAAAACGCAAACACACGCAGCTGCAAGTATGAACGAACACTGTTAAAGGCTGAGTACGCGCGTATTTTGGCCGTATTTAAATGAAACAACGCTGTAATGAGCAGCTCTATGAATACGCCACTGTGAAAGCCCCTAAAGGTACTCCTGGCATTCTTTTTTTTTTTGCAATCTTAACCCCCTAAAATTTTCTCAACAGATTTGGACGTTTCACAAAATCGACCCCCGGGACTGTCAAATCCCCGGAAAAATGTCATCCCTGAAAAACGTCAATGAAAAAATGTTTTTTTTACTGTTGACTCAGCCAGAAATGACAAATTATGATACAATCACATAAGTGAAAATGTTTACTGCAACTAAAAGAAGAGAAAACACCCCCCCCCCCCAAAAAATAAAAAAAATAAATACATAAATCTGTGCAACACAAACAATACAAAAGTTCCATGTGTCTATAGTCCTGGGGTGGGGGCACAGGACACGCCCCGGTCATGCATCGCATGGATAAGCTCACCCAACACGTCAAGGATTGCCCGATTAAACGCAGCTTCCACCTCCGTTGCTTCTTCGGGGATCAGTCGGATGTGTCGATCACACTGAACCCAGTTCAGCTTCAACCTCAACATCGCTGAATGGACAGATTCTCCTGCTGGAACAGGCTCCTTTTACTCTTGCCTGGACAATAATGAAGGCAGAAATGGGAAGTGATTAACAAAAGCAAGTTTTAAAAAATTATATATATATACATACACATACGTGCGTACATAACCCCCCCCCCCCAAAAAAAAAACAAGAATGGTAATTTCTATATGATCATTCTCCAGACTTTCAGTTATCTTGGTCACATTGCATAAAAGTAATGTTTTTTTCAAAATTTTGCTCCAACAAATCAGACCATTTGGAGTATAATTTCAAAGAACCTGACTTTTATGCAAAGCAACTAAGATAACTGAAATTTTGGAAAAGGTTCATATATATATATATATATACACACACATATATATACACACACACACACCGTATTTCTGAATACATTTTGGAGCAAAAAGCTACATGATGTGAGACATTCTTACCAGTGATGACATGCTGCTGTGTGGTGCTGGACGTTGATGTCAAACCCTCCTCGCTTATGGAACTGGATTCTTCAACAAAAACACAAAATCACATGTTAAAAAAAAAAAAAAAAAATACAGTACTGGCACTAAATTAGATGTAAACTTTTGTTGTCATGCTGACTTGAGGTGTTTTTCTGTCAGAAGTTAATAGTACCTTAAATCTGAGCACAGCGTTAGCTAGCTCGCTAGTTAGTAGTCAGCTATTTGACATATTTTTCAATAAAAATTATATATATATAAAAAATAGTCAGCTAGCTCACTGTGTCTGCATACACGAGACAACGATGTTACTTTAACAAGTTTAGACTCAAAATCTTTGTTTGTTAAAGTGGGCTTCCCACCAATGGGATAAGTAACATTAAACGGTGCTTTCAAGCAGACAACAGACAAAGTCATAAAAACACTTACCATCCGTCTCTTCCAACAAAGCCATGACCGAGTCGCGGTCATCCTGCCTCCGGGTGCTCTTCGGTCGGTGTCCGTAAACAGTGTTCCTTCGGTCAAACCGTTTCCAGCCCTTACAGTCCGACCTACTCCGGTCAGTGTGGCCCTGTAATCACTTTTAAGCTTTTTCAGCTGTGTCGCTATAATGTCCGGTGAGCCGGGCGCGGCCAAAGACTGGGAGATTTTCTCATTTCGGGTCACTTCATCCACCTCTCTGTATTCTCTCCTCCGCCATTAAACACAAACGTCTGCAACTCATCCACGGACCAGTGCGAGTAAAAAAAAAAAAAAAAAAAAAAAATCGCCGTGAAACGAAAGAAAAACCTGGTTTCTGTAATGACGCAGTGATTATTTAAAAATGGCGGGTTTGATTCTCGTCTCGGACGGAGCGCTCATGACTCGTCGAGTGACGACATTCTCTGACCAATCAGTGGCCGACAGCCTGTTGACGTCACATTTTAGTATCGGCTCGGCTCGCTTGGAACCGCTCCTGAGCAGGTACTAAAAAAAGCACTCAGTACCAGGTACTAACCCTAATAGAAAAGCAAAAAAAAACAAAAACGAGTAGAGTCGAGCCGAGTAGTGCTACTTTTGTGAAGTAGAAAAACGCTTTTCTTCGCCTGCGACTCCCAATGGCGCCACCCCGCGGTCAGTGACATGCACAGTGGCTCTGGACTACAAATTTCCACTGTCGCAACAGTGGCTGCTGCCGTATTCTGATCCAGCGGAAGTGAGCAAAACTGCACAATTGACGCGGTGAATGATAAAACTGAAGCGTGTAAATTGGACCTGCTAAAATCGAGGCAGTGAATGAAAACATTCAACATTAAATCAAATACAGCAAATGATACAATTGAAATGGGTAAAGCAGAGGTACTAAAATCGAGACAGTGAATTAAATTAGCCAATGTTATATTTTTAAGACATAATATTTATAAGATTAATATTTACCATAATGTGATTTTAATGGCATCCAAATTTAACGATTTTAATTTTCAAAGGGGCAATATTAATCAGATGTTTTTTACGTCACTCATTTTCATGTTTAGTACTTCACACCTTCCATTTTTATCAAGTCCAGTTTTACCCTTTTGATTTTTTAACCACATTCAATATTTACTGCTTTCACTTTTAACCACATTAATTGTTTTACTGCTTTCATTTTCACCACATTCAAAGTTTTACTGCTTTCATTTTTACCACAATCTATGTTTTACTGCGTTCATATTTACCACATTCAATATTTAAATTAATTTTCATCACTTTGACCCTTCATACACATGTGCAGCCACAGAGTCTAAAAGTCCAGAACGCAAAAAAAAAAAAAAAGAGCATTCTTAATTATTTTCTAAGCATCTGCTCCGCTGGAACATTGATCTGAATTCATTCAGAGTAGTTGGTAGTACAAATTTAAAATTTTACAAATTTATCCGGAAACAATTAAAAATTATTATTCCCCCCCCCCCCCAAAAAAAAACAGACAATATAGGTACCCTCAACGTTTTGAAAAAATAATTTGAAGTTATAAACTTAGATCAGCTTTGTTCCATTACTGTTTTATTATTCATGATTCTGATTAGGGATGGGTATGATAAGATTTATTGATAGATATCATTATCGATTCCGCTTATCGATACCTCTTGTGAATTTTCTGTGTACTACAAGTAGGCTTTAAAGGTTTTCTATGTCAAAAACATTTTATTGAGTCTTAAAGTAAATAAATATGAAATTGGTCACTGGACTCTGGACATAAATAAACTCTACAATGGTGGATCCTTGATCGCTGGATATAAATAGAAATAAACAAAATCTGTAGTTTTTGTCAAAAGCATTTCCTTTCAGACATTACTGGCATGAATGTCTTTCCATATGTCTGAGCTGAGCTCTTGCAGCTGGTTGTGCTGCATGTCAGGATGTAATTCATAAAGAATGCAGGATGTCTCATTTTGGGAGGGAAAAAAAAACGTTTTAGTCTATTGTAGTTTCTTGTCTGTATTACAACATTTGTAAGAGGTGTCATTTTATTTAAAGCAGCAATTCGTTTAGAAGTTATTAATTCCCAATGGACTCTGTCTTGGCAGAGAGCCATGCACCGTTTGGAGCAGTGCCAATGGAACAGAGGACAATTCTCGTTTCTTGACTGCAACAAGACAAGAGTCCCAGTTAGTCACTTTAATCCGCACAAAAGTGACTCACGATTAACATATTTTAATGGCTTTGAGAGGGGTTAAGAGGCGGACTTACTGCTTGTGTAGAGAAGCGAATCAAAGAACCAATGAGCCAGTGGATCGAAGCCTTGCTTCATTGGTTCACGCTTCAAAATGGAGTCGCGCTGCAGAAACGGTTGATTACAGAGCCGCTGCAGGGTCTGTAATCAATGTAAAGGAGTGATCATTTTCCCGACAAACACCCTCAAAAACAATGGCTCCTCTGAAGGATCATTAAGCAAAAAGACAATTGATATCGGTGGATCGAATCATTTATTAACGATACCCGAAAAAGAACCGGTTCTCGATACCCAACCCTAATTCTGACAGAAGCTATTTTTTTGTTTTTAATTCACAGATAATGTCATAATGCAATTTAATCCAAGCACAATCAGAGATTTCTGACGTCCGCCAATCCGGATCACCTCCAAAATTCAGTGGAGTCTTCCATGCCCTAATATCTACCTGTGGTGCAACTTTGGTCAGAATCTGTGAAGAAGTTTTGACGTAATCCTTTAAAGCCTATATAAAGTGAAATCTTGATCCAGAATCTGGATCTCCTCCAAAATTCAGTGAAGTCTTCAATGCCCTAATATCTATCTGTGATGCAAATTTGGTCAGAATCTGTGAAGTAGTTTTACATAATCCCTCAAAGCCTATATAATATGAAACTTGATCCAGAATCCAGCTCCTTTATTTTAAAATACTATGCAAAATACTGTTTTCTTTGCTCACCAAGTTCTTGCAAAAGGAACTAAGTAGTAAAAATGGAAAGCAATGTAGTTTCTACCTCTCATTTTTCTACCATGGCTTCATAGGTAGAAGCCATGACAAATATCTGCACCTCAACTGAGACCACCAACGAGGCGCCGCTAAACTTTTATAAGCCGCCGCTCACCTTCCTGTTGATCTCGGGATAACGTGTGCTCTTGTAGACGATCCTCTGCTCGATGACCCTGCCTGTTAGCGTGTTGCAGCCCTTTATTTCACACAGCTTTTCATAAATCTTCATCATCTGGAAGAACACAGCGTGTGAGGAGGTAGAGGACAAAGAAAGGAGACAAGAGGCCAGCCTGGACATTAAACAACTTCACAGCTGTTTTTTTTTTTTTTTAATTCATTTCTGAAAGCTAAACTCCAGCCTGACCTTGCGTTTGAGTTTGTGTTCCTGGATGTATGAGGAGTGCTCCATGCCGAGTTCGTCCAAACTCAACTCAGCCTGCTGCAGCCGGTGGATTTCATCATTGTACACTTTCAGCAGGTTCTCCAGGTAAGCTATCTGAGAAAAAGGAACAGATAAGGACAATATGAGGAAAAAAACAACAGCTGTTAAGGCTTTGTGAACCTAACGTCATATAGGGAAATTGAAAACTGGTGTGTCTGTGTGTGTTTACTCTGCGGTTAATTTTTTAATGTGAATGCAAAGTCTCAAATGAATTAATGCAATCAGTATGTTGACTATATAATAGCGAAACTCGTGTGCATAAAAAAAAAAAAAAACAACCCACCCTTACTGAGGTTATTTACATGGAGCAGATAGACCTCATAGGTGGTGCCTGAATTACAGTGTTCCCACCAATGCAAATGAAAGGATAACTGTCTCAAGTCTTGCAGAGGTTTTAAGAGAATTGCAGTATTTTCGTAATAAAACAGTTTAGCATTAGTACTATATAATTGTTATTATCTGTCACTAACAACCCCAGATAAAATAAATAAATATACATCACTATCATGCCGACACTAACCTGTTTCCTTGAAGCCCTCTGTTGCTGTTTATCCACATCTGTGTCTCCTACTTTGACCTTCTTGTCTCCTTGCAGACCTGAGGTTGAAGGCTGCTCGTCAACATCTTCCATCTTTGCACTACCATCCTTTTTTTCTACCTTGACATTACCCTTGTCCTCTCTTTTGGCTGGCTTTGAGGTAGACTGGGAAGAATGTGAAGTTGAGGTAGAAGGTCCAGGCTCAACCTTGACAAAGTACACAGTTCATTGATATACACAAAGGTTTTGGAGCGAGTGGCCTGTGCACGAGTCAAGCATCGCCCCAGGGTGTTCCTGAACTCTACCGATGACAGAAAGTCAGGGGAGGCCTTATCGTGCTTGGCACGCAGGTAGTTCAAGACCTCGGAGCAGTCCTGGGTGAGGGGTGTGCAGTGATCCACAAACTGGGTGAAAGGACATAAGACACGGGGGGGGGGGGGACACTTCATTTCAAGCTTGTCCAGATAATATTCTGTTCAATGATTCTACATGGTCTAAAATTTCTTCACTGGACTATATTCTGCTTTGTACTGCATGCTCATGAACTTGATTTTCATTATTAGACAGTTTAACCAACAACTGTGCAGCTTTACCCCTGATTTCCATCTATACAATTAACAATGATCTTACCAAGATTGCATTTGATCCACATTTTAATTTTATTCTTTTTTTGCTCCTGAGATTTACTTTCTAAACTTGTTTAGGCCTCCACCTGCCATTTCACCACATACATACTATTAACATGCATCGAGTTCAGCATTTTTTGTTGTTGTTGCTGAATGTTTTACTAACTCATTACTGCAGCAGAGTATCTTGATTTGAAGGCACTCCTGGATTGAAATTAATCTTGAAAGCTTGAGTAATAGATGATCACCACAAATGGCAACGCACTGACCATGCTTTACTCACCTCAGCAAAGAGCTTTTTATTTTCTTCCTGCAGAACATGTTTATCTTTTTTTGCTGTGGCGAAAGGTGACTGGGTGATATGAGTGGGTACAGGCTGCTTGGCTTTGAGTGGAGAGACATATTTGGCCATGCGTTGGTTTGATGAGGTGGTTGTAGAGCAAAAGGTCTTTAGACTCTTCTCTTCATCATCATCATCAAGGACAACAATTTTATCAGCCATAGATGCAGGGGCCACAACCATCCAAGAAGCTGATCTCTTCTGATTCTAGAGGGACGGAAAAGAAGAAGAAAAAGCAGTGCTCATTAATGTCACACAAACAGCAGATTGCTGAACCCACCAGATAGAACATATGAAATTTGCACATGAGGCAAATATTAGCTTATGTTAAGGCCTGTATATACTAATAGTACGCATATATCCACATTGCATTTAATAATTACTAACTATTAATTGGTTGCTATTTGCATTCTGGCTCATCGCCACAGAGGTACAATGCAGTACAGATCCACATTGGCGGAACTAGGTACACACAAAGCAGAATGTCTGCTCATTTTTGTTCATAGAAGTGTTAATAAAATGTCCAAAAAGACAGAATTTTTTTTTCACCTAACCAACTTGTTCACATCATATTTTTATTTAATCCATAAACATTTATCGATATTCCTCTAAATGCCATAAAAACACAACAAAATCATTACAATAAGTGAATTCCATGTCAGATAAACAGATTATGGGAAACTTTCCAGATTGACCATCTTGGATTTTGCATCATACTGTTAGATAATATCTGTGCTATTTCCTTATTTTATGTTAGTGATCAAGTATTTGCCTTTGTTATTTGATTGGAAGTCTCTGAGATCTGGTTTAAAGTTTAAACACGAGTTAAGTTTCACTTCCATCACACATGCAAGTTTTAGATACAGGGAGGGCTTCCCCTATCTGTGAGAGCCAGTAACATGTAGACTAAACCACACCCACAGGCCCTGTCCCAATACCCGCACTTCCACCCTTGTGCCCCTCAAATGCGCGTTCCCGCTGAGGGGTTCAAGTGTCCCAATTCTCCGGAGAGGAGTTCGCCCCGCCCCATTTCCGCACTTGGTCTGCACTTCGGCCAAGCCCGCATCGATGCGAACTTCGCCGAAGCCGATTACCCACAATTCTTTGCTGCATGTGACGTATTTGAGCAAAACGGCGGAAAAATCTTGGAAAAAGATGGATGGCGATCGAGCTCCTGTGCCCGTGCCGAAAAAATGTCTTTTCAAGTGTAAATATTTTATTCTTAACATGTGTAATTACAATGGACGTTTGCTCTGCCATGACATTTTGGTGTGTATTTACGGACATTCGTGCGAACAATTTTGTTACTTTTTGTAGTCATGTCATAAAACAACCAATTTAACAGCCAAATAAAAATATTAATATTTATTTAAAACATTTACCGGTTATTTACCCACTCCTTTAAATAAAAAAAAAATTTAAACAACTACCTTAAATAAATGACCAATCACTAATTTAAATTTCTGAAGACAAACTCTAATAACTGGAAGTTTCAGCCTCAGATCGACTGCAGACTGTTTTCACTGCAACTGATTAACACTGAAATATGGACGTGGACTCTGCAAAAACAAACTGCTGCTGGAGTATTTTTATTGTCAGGTCACAGGTCACGTGCAGAAACACACCTCCAGTGCTCAGCAGTGTCCGTGCGCACACACACACACACACACAAATCTTAAAATATAACTGCATATATTCAATTCTCAGATTCACCTGAAATGATTTGATAAATCAACATTTCTTCGATAATGAATGAATTCATCTTTTAATGTAATTTATGAAACATATACATCGATAATCATCATCATGGTGACAGTTTTGTAAATGTGATTATTTGCTGATTTCATCTCATTTTGTATCTTTGTCAAGCTAATATTCTCACTTTTTGAAATGTTGGCAACAAATCATTTACGAAGTGATAAATAGTTTAAATATCTTTATATCCAGTCAGCTGAACATTCAAACACTGCTAGAAAAAAAAAGCAGAGGTCAGATCAATGATGCTGACTGCAAACATCATTTCTATTTTCCACTAAATTCAACTTTTGAATGACGTAAAAATAATATGACGTCACATGCAAACGACCATGAATAATTCAAAATAGGCTTCATTTAAGAATAAGTCAACTATTGTTCAATAAGCGCATAAATGATTAAACCAGATGAACATGATGACAGTAAAATAACTACCAGTTTATAAATGGTAGAAAAGTCGTTCATGTTGTCCTTCTTCTGTCCTGTGAAGAATTCGCTCTTCTACCCTGTTATCGCAGAAGAAAGTCGTGTTTAAATCGGTATATATATATATATATATATATATATATATATATATATATATATATATATATATATATATATATATATATATATATATATATATATATATATATATATATATATATATATATATATATATATATATATATATATATATATATATATATATATATATATATATATATATATATATATATATATATATATATATATATATATATATATATATATATATATATATATATATATATATTTAGTTTCACTTTCACCAACTCGGTCTGTCAAGTTAGCCAAAAGAAATTACGACGCATTCTGGTCGCGATTTCAAAATAAAACTACGTCACACATCGGCGTAAAGAGTAAAGTTATGTGACTATTGCCAGTTAAATTACTAACATTTAGAATAGCATGTATATCGAGACAGATAAAAAGCTTTTTTATGATGAAAAGTTAAACGCTCCATTGCAACGATTTAACTGTGACCTCAGAAGTTCTCTAAATCGACCGGTAGATGGCGCACTTTGTCCAGTAAAAGCCGAATTATTCTCGGTTTGGACGTTTTAAAGTTGTTTATTTATTTATTCATTACTTGTGCTCTGGTGTTCATAATTACACTTTGTCACAACATATTAAATGAGACTTTAAATCTGGTGAAATCAGTGAGAAAAAGTGGACATGTGAGGTTTGACTCTGAGAGAACACAAGAAATTAAACAAATACATGAACTTGAAGGCCCTCGTTATGAGAAAAACACCAAAATATTAAATGTTATCTGTTCAGTAAACACGCAGAAAGAGGACATTGTTATTTTTTTTTAAACTGCATGCATTCTGACACCACACACATTTAAACTTGTGGACTTGATGTGCATTCACTCATCTGCTAGACCTTATTCACTTATTTGACAATTTTTTATTTATTTATTTATTTTTGGTTTGAATGACATCCAAGGGATCCACAGAGATGTACTTTTTGGTCAGAATGGCATTCATTTGGTCAAATAAGTGTCTGAATAAGTAACCAATAACTGAATAAGTGTCTGGGCAGATATTCAATCAATCAATCAATCAATTTTTTTTATATAGCGCCAAATCACAACAAACAGTTGCCCCAAGGCGCTTTATATTGTAAGGCAAGGCCATACAATAATTATGTAAAACCCCAACGGTCAAAACGACCCCCTGTGAGCAAGCACTTGGCTACAGTGGGAAGGAAAAACTCCCTTTTAACAGGAAGAAACCTCCAGCAGAACCAGGCTCAGGGAGGGGCAGTCTTCTGCTGGGACTGGTTGGGGCTGAGGGAGAGAACCAGGAACAAGACATGCTGTGGAGGGGAGCAGAGATCGATCACTAATGATTAAATGCAGAGTGGTGCATACAGAGCAAAAAGAGAAAGAAACAGTGCATCATGGGAACCCCCCAGCAGTCTACGTCTATAGCAGCATAACTAAGGGATGGTTCAGGGTCACCCGATCCAGCCCTAACTATAAGCTTTAGCAAAAAGGAAAGTTTTAAGCCTAATCTTAAAAGTAGAGAGGGTGTCTGTCTCCCTGATCTGAATTGGGAGCTGGTTCCACAGGAGAGGAGCCTGAAAGCTGAAGGCTCTGCCTCCCATTCTACTCTTACAAACCCTAGGAACTACAAGTAAGCCTGCAGTCTGAGAGCGAAGCGCTCTATTGGGGTGATATGGTACTACGAGGTCCCTAAGATAAGATGGGACCTGATTATTCAAAACCTTATAAGTAAGAAGAAGAATTTTAAATTCTATTCTAGAATTAACAGGAAGCCAATGAAGAGAGGCCAATATGGGTGAGATATGCTCTCTCCTTCTAGTCCCTGTCAGTACTCTAGCTGCAGCATTTTGAATTAACTGAAGGCTTCAGACAGATATTCACAATTTCTACCCAATTTGCAGCTGTAACCCAATTTTTTTCAGTCAAAACCTATATCAATCATTTCCTTGGACCAAATTAATGCCATTCTGACCAAAAATAAACATAATTTTTTCTAACCAAATATGTGTCTGGACTGGACAGATATTCAGACAGATATCTGAATATGACGGTGCCTGCTCCCAGACCACCAATAACCAGTAAAAATCTATTTAAGCAAAACAATTCAAAAAGAAAAAATAATATAGCACCTTCAACTGCACCACAGACTAAAACCGTTAAATGTGGTCTATTAAACATTAGGTCTCTCTCTTCTAAGTCCCTGTTGGTAAATGATATAATAATTGATCAACATATTGATTTACAGAAACCTGGTTACAGCAGGATGAATATGTTAGTTTAAATGAGTCAACACCCCCGAGTCACACTAACTGTCAGAATGCTCGTAGCATGGGCCGAGGCGGAGGATTAGCAGCAATCTTCCATTCCAGCTTATTAATTAATCAAAAACCCAGACAGAGCTTTAATTCATTTGAAAGCTTGACTCTTAGTCTTGTCCATCCAAATTGGAAGTCCCAAAAACCAGTTTTATTTGTTATTATCTATCGTCCACCTGGTCGTTACTGTGAGTTTCTCTGTGAATTTTCAGACCTTTTGTCTGACTTAGTGCTTGGCACAGATAAGATAATTATAGTGGGCGATTTTAACATCCACACAGATGCTGAGAATGACAGCCTCAGCACTGCATTTAATCTATTATTAGACTCAATTGGCTTTGCTCAAAATGTAAATGAGTCCACCCACCACTTTAATCATATCTTAGATCTTGTTCTGACTTGTGGTATGGAAATAGAAGACTTAACAGTATTCCCTGAAAACTCCCTTCTGTCTGATCATTTCTTAATAACATTTACATTTACTCTGATGGACTACCCAGCAGTGGGGAATAAGTTTCATTACACTAGAAGTCTTTCAGAAAGCGCTGTAACTAGGTTTAAGGATATGATTCCTTCTTTATGTTCTCTAATGCCATATACCAACACAGTGCAGAGTAGCTACCTAAACTCTGTAAGTGAGATAGAGTATCTCGTCAATAGTTTTACATCCTCATTGAAGACAACTTTGGATGCTGTAGCTCCTCTGAAAAAGAGAGCTTTAAATCAGAAGTGCCTGACTCCGTGGTATAACTCACAAACTCGTAGCTTAAAGCAGATAACCCGTACGTTGGAGAGGAAATGGCGTCTCACTAATTTAGAAGATCTTCATTTAGCCTGGAATAAGAGTCTGTTGCTCTATAAAAAAGCCCTCCGTAAAGCTAGGACATCTTACTACTCATCGCTAATTGAAGAAAATAAGAACAACCCCAGGTTTCTTTTCAGCACTGTAGCCAGGCTGACAGTCAGAGCTCTATTGAGCTGAGTATTCCATTAAGTTTAACTAGTAATGACTTCATGACTTTCTTTGCTAATAAAATTTTAACTATTAGAGAAAAAATTACTCATAACCATTCCAAAGACGTATCGTTATCTTTGGCTGCTTTCAGTGATGCCGGTATTTGGTTAGACTCTTTCTCTCAGATTGTTCTGTCTGAGTTATTTTCATTAGTTACTTCATCCAAACCATCAACATGTCTATTAGACCCCATTCCTACCAGGCTGCTCAAGGAAGCCCTACCATTATTTAATGCTTCGATCTTAAATATGATCAATCTATCTTTATTAGTTGGCTATGTACCACAGGCTTTTAAGGTGGCAGTAATTAAACCATTACTTAAAAAGCCATCACTTGACCCAGCTATCTTAGCTAATTATAGGCCAATCTCCAACCTTCCTTTTCTCTCAAAAATTCTTGAAAGGGTAGTTGTAAAACAGCTAACTGATCATCTGCAGAGGAATGGTCTATTTGAAGAGTTTCAGTCAGGTTTTAGAATTCATCATAGTACAGAAACAGCATTAGTGAAGGTTACAAATGATCTTCTTATGGCCTCAGACAGTGGACTCATCTCTGTGCTTGTTCTGTTAGACCTCAGTGCTGCTTTTGATACTGTTGACCATAAAATTTTATTACAGAGATTAGAGCATGCCATAGGTATTAAAGGCACTGCGCTGCGGTGGTTTGAATCATATTTGTCTAATAGATTACAATTTGTTCATGTAAATGGGGAATCTTCTTCACAGACTAAGGTTAATTATGGAGTTCCACAAGGTTCTGTGCTAGGACCAATTTTATTCACTTTATACATGCTTCCCTTAGGCAGTATTATTAGACGGCATTGCTTAAATTTTCATTGTTACGCAGATGATACCCAGCTTTATCTATCCATGAAGCCAGAGGACACACACCAATTAGCTAAACTGCAGGATTGTCTTACAGACATAAAGACATGGATGACCTCTAATTTCCTGCTTTTAAACTCAAATAAAACTGAAGTTATTGTACTTGGCCCTACAAATCTTAGAAACATGGTGTCATTCAATGCACATATTAAACAAATATGTAGGACTGCTTTTTTGCATTTACGCAATATCTCTAAAATTAGAAAGGTCTTGTCTCAGAGTGATGCTGAAAAACTAATTCATGCATTTATTTCCTCTAGGCTGGACTATTGTAATTCATTATTATCAGGTTGTCCTAAAAGTTCCCTGAAAAGCCTTCAGTTAATTCAAAATGCTGCAGCTAGAGTACTAACGGGGACTAGGAGAGAGCATATCTCACCCATGTTGACCTCTCTTCATTGGCTTCCTGTTAATTCTAGAATAGAATTTAAAATTCTTCTTCTTACTTATAAGGTTTTGAACAATCAGGTCCCATCTTATCTTATGGACCTCATAGTACCATATAACCCCAATAGAGCGCTTCGCTCTCAGACTGCAGGCTTACTTGTAGTTCCTAGGGTTTGTAAGAGTAGAATGGGAGGCAGAGCCTTCAGCTTTCAGGCTCCTCTCCTCTGGAACCAGCTCCCAATTCAGATCAGGGAGACAGACACCCTCTCTACTTTTAAGATTAGGCTTAAAACTTTCCTTTTTGCTAAAGCTTATAGTTAGGGCTGGATCAGGTGACCCTGAACCATCCCTTAGTTATGCTGTTATAGACTTAGACTGCTGGGGGGTTCCCATGATGCACTGAGTGTTTCTTTCTCTTTTTACTCTGTATGCACCAATCTGCATTTAATCATTAGTGATTGATCTCTGCTCCCCTCCACAGCATGTCTTTTTCCTGGTTCTCTCCCTCAGCCCCAACCAGTCCCAGCAGAATACTGCCCCTCCCTGAGCCTGGTTCTGCTGGAGGTTTCTTCCTGTTAAAAGGGAGTTTTTCCTTCCCACTGTAGCCAAGTGCTTGCTCACAGGGGGTCGTTTTGACCGTTGGGGTTTTACGTAATTATTGTATGGCCTTGCCTTACAATAAAAAGCGCCTTGGGGCAACTGTTTGTTGTGATTTGGCGCTATATAAATAAAATTGATTGATTGATTGATATTTGCAATTTCAGACCGATTTCCTATATTATGCATCTCTGTGGATCCATTTGGATGTCATTCATAACAAAAAAAAACTAGAAGCACTCAGAGTGTTGTGGGCTGGGGTGTTTGGCTGGTTTGGTTTTTGTTTTCTGTTTCTCCCTCCAGGTGGTATGCATTCAGGACTGAGTGGCTGAGCATCAGGACCTCACCCTGAACACCTGAGGCTTGTTATCACATGCAGGTCATCAGGACTCACAGCTGTGGTGTATTTTGTCTTAATCAGAGATTGCTGCATTTAAACCTTGAATGCACAGTGTGTGATTGCCAGAGACTCGACCTTGTGAGCAGATGTGTGAGATCGACGTCAGGAGAACAATCTCACCATCACGGATGCAGAGACCGCTCCAGGTTTGACGCCACAGTCTGTGAAGGAGGATTGGGTGAGGTCTCACGCTCTTCAGCACACTTCCTGAGGTAATTGGGTTTCGGTGACTTTTATGAAGTAATGACAGTGGATTCGGTGTCCCTCACACCTTGTGTTAGTGAGCTGTCACGTTATGCTAATTGTCTAATCAGCTTCTGCTGCAGTGGAGATTTGAACTGAGTTGTTCCGTGCCTGCAGGGTAAGAAGCTGATGTATAGCTTTAAGCCAGGAAGTGTTTGCTGATTGCGTGCACCTTTGAGTTGTGTCTCTCTGTGTGGAGTTGGACTCACCTCATGTTTTCTTTCTTCACAGACTTGGTTTGTCGCTGCCACCTGGGGGGTGTCGGCGGGGTCCCTGGGTCCGAACTGCTGTGGCTCCGGACCGTTTGCGCTGCTGAGAGCGCGCCGTGTTTTCACCTCACCAGACCGCGGACTGTTTAGTTGTTTAGCATCACTCACTGTTATGTTTATTAAATTCTGTTATCCTTTGAACCGTGCTCTGCTTATTTCATGCTTGGTCCTTCAAACGCTGGGTCGGTTCTCCGACCGCGTCCGAAACATAACAGTAGTCTCTGGCCACACACTGGACCAGCGGAAGCAGAGACGGTATTTTTGCCGGGAAGGCTGCAGCAGATGTTGGAGCTGATCCGGGATCAGTTGCGGGTGCACTCCGCCCGGGTTATGCGCGTTGGTGCGCGCATGGCGGAGTTTACAGCTTGGGTCGCATCGCACCCCGCTGTTACAGCTGTAGCCCCGTCTCCTCCCGTGCAGCGGGCTCCGACGCCTGTTGTAGCAGCCCCGGTGGTATTTAGTTTGCACGTTAAGTTGTTTGGTATAACCTGCTGTCGTTTGCAGCAGTGTGTATTGGTTTTTACTCTGTTACCACAGAGATTTTCTTATTTGGCACTTTGGCTCCCTCTGTTAGAGTCACATTACCGTCTAGGTTCAAAGGATGGAAAATACGTTTTTCCATTCTTTGCACTTGATGATGTAGGCCAATGGTAGTTTTTTTATTGGTCTATTATCTGTTTCTTGTTTTAGCATGAGGTGTTTTTATCAGGGGTTAATTTGTTGTTTTTGTGGGTTTTAAAGTACTGTCTGTGGTCTGGTGGAGTTGAAAATGCAGGCTGTCTGGGCATAGTTTGACCCAGGTGACTTAGTTTAGTCTGTTAGTCTTTCTTTTTTATTTCTTTTGGTTTCACGTCCCAGGGTTTGATGGGACGGTCCTCTGGGGGGTGATGGGGGGGTAATTGGGTTGTTTTTTCTTTTTTTTGTGTGTTTTTGTTGTGCCCTCTCTTCTCCTCTGGCCCCAGCCGTTTGAGCCATACGTTGTCGGCGTTGCTGGGGTGGTGCAGTTCGGTTATGCTGGGCGTTTCCCAGGTAACCTCTGCACCCGGGGGGGGGGCTTGGGGTATTTTTTTTAATTCCCTTTGCAACCTCCAGCCTTGGCGCGCCTCTGTGCCGTTTGCCATTGGCGTTGCTGGGGTGGTGCAGTTCGGTTATGCTGGGTGTTTCCCAGGTAACCTCTGCACCCGGGTGGGGGGGTTTAGGTTTTTTTTTTTTTGTTGCTTCCCTGTTCCACCTCCGGCTTCAGCGCGCCTTTGAGCCGTAAGCCATCGGTGTTGCTGAGGTTTGGGGCGGTGGGATATACCCGCAGCTGGTGGCTGGTTTAAAAGTCGGAGGGGTGGCGCCGTTTTGTGCCGTCTGCCATTACCGCTGTTCCACTCCTCCCGGTTGACTTTTGGGGTATAATCGTGGTTAGTGACACTGGACGTACTTCCAGTTTCCACTGCGCTGAGGGGGTGGGGTTGGGGTTGTTGTTTTGTTTGTATGTTTTTTTTTGTTTTTCCCCCAGTTTCCGCCCTCAGGGTGTGACTGTGGTGTCCTCTGGGGGGGAAAGGACTGTGGGTCCATCTAGCTGTAGACGGCCGGGGCTGGGTCTGTTAGTCATGAGGGGGGGCGTCTCCTGGGGTTTGATGGAACGGTCCTCTGGGAGGCACTGGGAGTCCCCGTGGGTGACTTTGGGTCCCAGAGGGACCTCGGCTGTGGTTATTACTCCTGGAGCTGGCGGGATGTCCTCTGGGGGGTGTTGGTCCCTACATGTTGTCCGGGGGGGGGGGGGGGGGGGGGTGTTAGCGTTTTTTTTTTTTGTTTGCAAGCTTAATTTTGGGTTGTGTTTTTTCTTTTCTCCTCTTCCCGGGGTTTGATGGAACGGTCCTCTGGGGAGGGGGGGTTGGTATGGTTGTTTGTGTTTGTCTTTTTTTTGTTTATGACTAAGCAGACTTTAACACATAGTCGGAAGAAGGCTGAGTGCACAGGTTTAAGAACTCCTGGCCAAACTTATGCAAAGTGAACTAAAGCAAGAGTCGACAGGAATGAACGCAAAGGTGGAGACTCTAACAGGTTTGCTAAACGAAACAGAGGGCAAGACCATTCAAGTCAACAAGGAATGTCTCTGCACTGGAATGTCAGCTGCGGAGCAGTCTGCTGCAGACAGGCTCAGGATGGGAAAGGACGGGCTCCAGGATGAGAGTGATGGTCTCGGCACGGAGTTCCCTGTTGACAGAGAAGAGGCGGCTGGGAGCGTGCGTTATCCAGCTGAGGGAAGAGCTGGAGAGGCTCAACATTGAGATGATCAATGACTGCATGAAGAGATTAACGTTGCAGGTGGAGCAGCTGATGATGGAGCTGTCATCAGAGCACAGTAACGCACAGCTCCTGGAGACGGGCCTTTCCCAGCTGGATCGTCAGCACAAGGAGCTGAAGCTGCAGGAGGTGTTTTTTGTTCCCAGCCAACATTCCAGCCATGGTCCCTGGAGAGGGGCTTTGTTTTTCCTGGCCCAGGTCCGTGTGGTCGCCGGGAGGCTTCCCGTGAGGGTGGGGTACTGTTGTGGGCTGGGGTGTTTGGAATACAGAGTGTGTGATTGCCAGAGACTCGACCTTGTGAGCAGACGTGTGAGATCGACGTCAGGAGAACAATCTCACCATCAGGGACGCAGAGACCGCTCCAGGTTTGATGCCACAGTCTGTGAAGGAGGATTGGGTGAGGTCTCACGCTCTTCAGCACACTTCCTGAGGTAATTGGGTTTCAGTGACTTTTATGAAGTAATGACAGTGGATTCGGTGTCCCTCACACCTTGTGTTAGTGAGCTGTCACGTTATGCTAATTGTCTAATCAGCTTCTGCTGCAGTGGAGATTTGAACTGAGTTGTTCCGTGCCTGCAGGATAAGAAGCTGATGTATAGCTTTAAGCCAGGAAGTGTTTGCTGATTGCGTGCACCTTTGAGTTGTGTCTCTCTGTGTGGAGTTGGACTCACCTCATGTTTTCTTTCTTCACAGACTTGGTTTGTCGCGACCACCTGGGGGGTGTCGGCGGGGTCCCTGGGTCTGAACTGCTGTGGCTCCGGACCGTTTGCGCTGCTGAGAGCGCGCCGTGTTTTCACCTCACCAGACCACGGACTGTTTAGTTGTTTAGCATCACTCACTGTTATGTTTATTAAATTCTGTTATCCTTTGAACCGTGCTCTGCTTATTTTATGCTTGGTCCTTCAAACGCTGGGTCGGTTCTCCGCCCGCGTCCGAAACATAACACAGAGAGTGCAAACCTCCGCCAAGGCCATGGGGTCACTGACGCCATAACATCTACACGCCGTGGAATCATTGAACCTAAAAAAGTCTAACAATGATGTCATCTGCTGTGACTGGATAGCATGTATCCTTAGCGCTTGGCATCACAGTTTATTGCAACTTGCACCTTTAACCAGAAGCTACTGTCATCTGAGCACTGATATTGATATTGCATGTGCTTATAGACAAAAACAAATAAGAGACAAAATTCAATTTATTATTCAACTAAACTGCAAATATATGATTTTTTTTTTTAACATTTATGAAACACTTCTCTAAACAAGGCCATAGGGTCACTGACCCTAAAGAGATTCCCTCCTTGACACAGTGATCTATTTCTTTTTGTCTCTTTCTCTAAAATTTGTATATAATAATAATTAGATTATTAATATATAAACAAAAATAAATTTAAGAAATATTATAATTTGAAAACAAATGCACCCGAACGTGATGACAGCTGCAACTGCTTAATGCTAACTTTTAACATTGAAAAAGCCATAGACATGCTAACGCATTAGCATCGGGATGCGTATCGCCACTAAAATTTAATCACTTGTTCCTCTTGTCATTTCCAACCACTCCACAAAATGTCAACAAAAATAAATTTAAGAAATATTACAATTTGAAAACAAATGCACCCGAACGTGATGACAGCTGCAACTGCTTAATGCTAACTTTTAACATTGAAAATGCCATAGACATGCTAACGCGTTAGCATCGTTATCCGGACCACTAAAATTTAATCACTTGTTCCTCTTGTCATTTCCAACCACTCCACAAAATTTCAACAAAAATAAATTTAAGAAATATGACAATTTGAAAACAAATGCACCCGAACATGATAACAGCTGCAACTGCTTAATGCTAATTTTTAACATTGAAAATGCCATAGACATGCTAACGCATTAGCATCGGGATCTGTATCGTGACTAAAATTTAATCACTTGTTCCTCTTGTCATTTCCAACCACTCCACAAAATTTCAACAAAAATAAATTTAAGAAATACTACAATTTGAAAACAAATGCACCCGAACGTGATGACAGCTGCAACTGCTTAATGCTAACTTTTAACATTGAAAATGCCATAGACATGCTAATGCGTTAGCATCGGGATCCGGATCGCCACTAAAATTTAATCACTTGTTCCTCTTGTCATTTCCAACTACTCCACAAAATTTCAACAAAATAAATTTAAGAAATACTACAATTTGAAAACACATGCACCCGAACGTGATGACAGCTGCAACTGCTTAATGCTAACTTTTAACATTGAAAATGCCATAGACATGCTAACGCGTTAGCATCGTGATCCGGACCACTAAAATTTAATCACTTGTTCCTCTTGTCATTTCCAACCACCCCACAAAATTTCAACAAAAATAAATTCAAGAAATACTACAATTTGAAAACAAATGCACCCAAACATGATGACAGCTGCAACTGCTTAATGCTAATTTTTAACATTGAAAATGCCATAGACATGCTAACGCATTAGCATCGGGATCTGTATCGTGACTAAAATTTAATCACTTGTTCCTCTTGTCATTTCCAACCACTCCACAAAATTTCAACAAAAATAAATTTAAGAAATACTACAATTTGAAAACAAATGCACCCGAATGTGATGACAGCTGCAACTGCTTAATGCTAATTTTTAACATTGAAAATGCCATAGACATGCTAACGCATTAGCATCGGGATCTGTATCGTGACTAAAATTTAATCACTTGTTCCTCTTGTCATTTCCAACGACTCCACAAAATTTCAACAAAAATAAATTTAAGAAATATTACAATTTGAAAACAAATGCACACAAACGTGATGACAGCTGCAACTGCTTAATGCTAACTTTTAACATTGAAAATGCCATAGACATGCTAACGTGTTAGCATCGGGATCCGGATCGCCACTTAAATTTAATCACTTGTTCCTCTTGTCATTTCCAACCACTCCACAAAATTTCAACAAAAATAAATTTAAGAAATACTACAATTTGAAAACAAATGCACCCGAACGTGATGACAGCTGCAACTGCTTAATGCTAACATTTAACATTGAAAATGCCATAGACATGCTAACGCGTTAGCATCGTGATCCGGACCACTAAAATTTAATCACTTGTTCCTCTTGTCATTTCCAACCACTCCACAGAATTTCAACAAAAATAAATTTAAGAAATACTACCATTTGAAAACAAATGCACCCGAACGTGATGACAGCTGCAACTGCTTAATGCTAACTTTTAACATTGAAAATGCCATAGACATGCTAATACGTTAGCATCGGGATCCGGATCGCCACTAAAATTTAATCACTTGTTCCTCTTGTCATTTCCAACTACTCCACAAAATTTCAACAAAAATAAATTTAAGAAATATTACAATTTGAAAAGAAATGCACACGAACGTAATGGCAGCTGCAACTGCTTAATGTTAACTTTTAACATTGAAAATGCCATAGACATGCTAACGCGTTAGCATCAGGATCCGTATAACCACTAAAATTTAATCACTTGTTCCCCTTGTCATTTCCAACCACTCCACAAAATTTCAACAAAAATAAATTTAAGAAATATTACAATTTGAAAACAAATGCACCCAAACATGATGACAGCTGCAACTGCTTAATGCTAATTTTTAACATTGAAAATGCCATAGACATGCTAACGCATTAGCATCGGGATCTGTATCGTGACTAAAATTTAATCACTTGTTCCTCTTGTCATTTCCAACCACTCCACAAAATTTCATCAAAATCCGTTCAAAACTTTTTGAGTTATCCTGCTGACAAACAGACAAACAAACAAACGCGACCGAAAACATATCCTCCTTGGCGGAGGTAATAAAAATGGTCAAATAAGTGTCTGAATAAGTAACTGGTAACCAACTTCACTCTGGTGTCTTAGTACACAGTGTGCTGCCAGATTATGATTTCAGTGGTATTAGTACCTGTCATTAAGGACAAAGGAGGTAATATCATGTCCAAGGACAACTATCGGCCCATAGTATCATCTAGCACTGTTAGCAACGTTTTGGAAATGATATTATTAAATTGCATGTTTGAATACAGGGTAACCAACCCCAAACAGTTGCTCATCACGGCACAGATCAGTGTAGAGAGCTTAACGGCAGTATGTTTACATATTTCCTCGATGGTAGTGGAGCAAAGGTGAAGTCTAGATTGAAAAGATGTTCCTGCTAGCTTGCTAGCTTGCTAGCAGGGAATTCCCCTTTGGCTGACCTAGTAGAGTTTTGGTCTTCGGTTTGAGCAGTCTGGTGTTCGAATCCCACTGCCGTCCCGGCCACAAAGTTAGGTCCTCCGGTCACAGCAGTAAAGCTTTTGATAGGCTAAATCACTCAGTATTATATAAAGCTCTCACGAGAGGAGTTCCTGATTATATTGTTAGCTTACTGGTGGTACGGTATGCTAACCAGAAAATGTGTATCAGGTGGGGGATGATCTTTGGAGTATTTAATGGTGTCAGACAGGGTGGCATTTTGTCCCCTCATTTATTTAATATCTACATGATGACCTGAGCCACAGGCTAAATATACTCAACAAAAATATAAACGCAACACTTTTGGTTTTGCTCCCATTTTGTATGAGATGAACTCAAAGATCTAAAACTTTTTCCACATACACAATATCACCATTTCCCTCAAATATTGTTCACAAACCAGTCTAAATCTGTGATAGTGAGCACTTCTCCTTTGCTGAGATAATCCATCCCACCTCACAGGTGTGCCA
This sequence comes from Thalassophryne amazonica, assembly GCF_902500255.1. NCBI lineage: Eukaryota > Metazoa > Chordata > Actinopteri > Batrachoidiformes > Batrachoididae > Thalassophryne > Thalassophryne amazonica. Next base: position 19,147,372 of record NC_047122.1, read on the forward strand.
TATCAAGATGCTGATTAGACACCATGAATAGTGCACAGGTGTGCCTTAGACTGTCCACAATAAAAGTCCACTCTGAAAGGTGCAGTTTTGTTTTATTGGGGGGGTACCAGTCAGTATCTGGTGTGACCACCATTTGCTTCATGCAGTGCAACACATCTCCTTCGCATAGAGTTGATCAGGTTGTCAATTGTGGCCTGTGGAATGTTGGTCCACTCCTCTTCAATGGCTGTGCGAAGTTGCTGGATATTGGCAGGAACTGGTACACGCTGTCGTATACGCCGGTCCAGAGCATCCCAAACATGCTCAATGGGTGACATGTCCGGTGAGTATGCCGGCCATGCAAGAACTGGGACATTTTTAGCTTCCAAGAATTGTGTACAGATCCTTGCAACATGGGGCCGTGCATTATCCTGCTGCAACATGAGGTGATGTTCTTGGATGTATGGCACAACAATGGGCCTCAGGATCTCGTCACAGTATCTCTGTGCATTCAAAATGCCATCAATAAAATGCACTTGTGTTCTTCGTCCATAACAGACGCCTGCTCATACCATAACCCCACCGACACCATGGGCCACTCGATCCACAACATTGACATCAGAAAACCGCTCACCCACACGACGCCACACACGCTGTCTGCCATCTGCCCTGGACAGTGTGAACCGGGTTTCATCCGTGAAGAGAACATCTCTCCAACGTGCCAAACGCCAGTGAATGTGAGCATTTGCCCACTCAAGGTGGTTACGACGACGAACTGGAGTCATGTCGAGACCCCGATGAGGACGACAAGCATGCAGATGAGCTTCCCTGAGGTGGTTTCTGACAGTTTGTGCAGAAATTCTTTGGTTATGCAAACCGATTGTTTCAGCAGCTGTCCGAGTGGCTGGTCTCAGACGATCTTGGAGGTGAACGTGCTGGATGTGGAGGTCCTGGGCTGGTGTGGTTACACGTGGTCTGCGGTTGTGAGGCTGGTTGGATGTACTGCCAAATTCTCTGAAACGCCTTTGGAAACGGCTTATGGTAGAGAAATGAATATTCAATACACAAGCAACAGCTCTGGTTGACATTCCTGCTGTCAGCATGCCAATTGCACGCTCCCTCAAATCTTGCGACATCTGTGGCATTGTGCTGTGTGATAAAACTGCACCTTTCAGAGTGGCCTTTTATTGTGGACAGTCTAAGGCACACCTGTGCACTAATCATGGTGTCTAATCAGCATCTTGGTATGGCACACCTGTGAGGTGGGATGGATTATCTCAGCAAAGGAGAAGTGCTCACTATCACAGATTTAGACTGGTTTGTGAACAATACTTGAGGGAAATGGTGATATTGTGTATGTGGAAAAAGTTTTAGATCTTTGAGTTCATCTCATACAAAATGGGAGCAAAACCAAAAGTGTTGCATTTATATTTTTGTTGAGTATATTTGTCATGTTAGTTGCTATTATAGTGTCATATACTAATGAACCTAATTTATGTACTGTATGCAGATGACTTGATGCTAATTGCGCCCTCAGTGGCAGAACTCATCAAACTGTTGAAAGTATGTGAGCTGTTTGGTGACAACCACTGTGTACTATACAACCCCAAGAAGAGTGCTGTAATGTCCTTTAGGGCCAGCTGTCTAAACAGGGTAGATTTAACAGTGTGACGGTGAAGGACTGAAAGAAGCTGACTCATGACTATGCTCAAAGGAATATGATCCTACACAAATTTCATATGTTCAATCTTGATGTTAAATTAACCTTGTTTTGTTCATACTGCTCTCCTCTGTACACAGCTCAACTTTAGTGGAACAACAAGAAATCATCTATAAACAAACTGTATGTGTCCTATCATAACATTTTAAATTATTCATTGGATTCTCCAGATATGAGAGTACAGGTACACTCTGCACACTAACATACAGTGTTGTCTGGTTGTAATCAGGAATTTGGTCTATCGGTTCATTTAGACTAGTCTGTGACTAGTCATGTGTGCTATTCTTAACATCTTAAAATATAGGTCCAGGATCAGGACCCACTGGTTATGGATGTTACATACAAACTTCACTGTATAACTTTGTAACTGCCCACAGATGGACCTATGGACTTATAATTTATCTATGTGCTCTTGAGTCTGGAATAAAGTTATTATTATTATTATTGTTGTTGTTGTTGTTACTATGTTTGTCTTTTTTTGCTCATTAGAAAATAACTGCATTTGTAACATAATTAAATAGTCCAGAGAAATATGCAGAATGAATTGAATTAATTTACAATAAACGTCATTAGCCTGAGAACTTGTTTCTTCTTCATGTTTGTGCCAAAAACAACAAACGTTTGTCTCGTGTATAAATCACGTGATTTCCCAGAACCAGGACAGGGACTTGAGTATTTTAGACCAGTAGGGGGCGCTGTAACACTCACTTCTGTTTTTGTCACATTGTGTTTGCATGAAAGACATTAACAGGACAAATTTCACTAAATTTCATTTATGATATGTGTGTTTTTTTTGACTACGTCGTTTAAAGTAATGTTCCAGATTTCCGTTTACTTATCATGATTTTTGTGTTTGACGTTTGGCACAATTAAACACAAACATTTTTCTTGTCTTTTTGTTCTTTCTGGAAGAGTCAAAGGTCTCGGCTGAGGACAGGGAAATGTGGGATGAGCTGCCACCACAACTCGGACTTGAATAAGCAGCAGAAAAATGAATCAATTTGTTTTTCTTACAGGTTTATGAATTATTTTATTTTGTCAAATGATCTCTTTGAACAATTAAAGTCATTATCAATACTATTAATTTTGTTTTTGAAAGCAGATCATCAGTTTTCAGCATGTTTTCATGAGATAAGTCACAGGGGGTGAATAGAGGAACATTTCCATGACACTGAATATGTTTTGGATTTAATAATTCTTCCTTCATTGAGATTGTGACATTGAGAGGTTTTGGTGATTTTCATGAAATTTTTCAGTGCTGAGATGAAACTTTCATTAAAAAAAAAAAAAATCATGGATCATATTGTCCAACAAGTCAGAAAGAGTAGCTTATTTAAATAATGCTTTTTTTATTGTGATACACATAATGACTAATTGCTTTTATATAATATATAAAATAAGTGAGAATTTAAAGTGGGTATGAACAGACAGATCAGTGTGAAGCTCCTTAAAAGTGTGTTTTCTTCTGAGGAATAGTGATTGCTCTATGTACGTTGTGTGGGGTGCGGTGACTTAGTGGTTAACACTGATTTCTTGCAGAAAAAAATAGGTCGTGGAATCGCTTCCCGCCCTTTCTGTGTGGAGTTTGCATGTTCTCCCTGTGGGTTCCCTCCGTGTGCTCCCGCTTCCTCCGACATCCCAAAACAAGCAGGTTAAATGAAGTGGAAACTTTAAGTTGACCGTAGTGTGAATATTTGTCTGTCTGTAACAAGGTGAAGTCCAGATTGTAAAGATAGGAGCTTGCCTAGGAGCTTGTCTAGCTGGGAATTCCCCTTTGGCTGACCTGGTAGAGCCTTGGTCTCAAGTACAAGCGATCTGGTGTTTGAACCCCACCCTGAAAACAAAGATATGTACCTGTCACATGTCTGTCTGTGGTCCTGTGACAGACTGACCTCCTGTTGTCTCACAGAGCTCAGATCTAAATTGCCTTATGACTGCTGGGATAGACTCCAGCCCCTTGTCTATAGACTATCTATAGATAGACAAGGGGTCTAGCAGATAGAGGGTAGATCTATCGATGCATAGATCTAGATAGATTGACAGATAAATGCATAAAATGTCACAGTCCAAACTGAAATCCAGGAAGATTTTAAATCAGCATAGGTGAGATTAAATTTTTGATGTTGCCTAGACCAGAGATCAGAATTTTAATATGGCCTAGGCAGAATCTGTCTAGACCATATTCAAATTTTGACATTAATTTCGCCAAGGCGGATTTAAAATCTGTCTGGATTTCAGTTTGGATTGTGACATAAATTTAATTTATTTGATACTCGACAAACTGTACTGCACACTGAACACCAGGTGGCGCAGTTTACCACATTTTAATAAATTTAGTCATTGAATTATAGATTTTTTTTTTTTTTACTACTTTTGTTTTTAAAACCATCAAATTGCAAAAAACTGTCTCATCCACACAGTCTGCACAGTGTTGATGACCTTTAACCTCCCAGAAAATGAACATATTTGGCAAAATTTCATAAAAAATATTAATATTACAAAAGTAGATTTTATCATCATCATCATCAATGTGTGAAATCTGGAAATGTGGAAAAAATGGCATGAAAAGATTCAAGTGTCTCATTTGCTTTGGTGCAGATTTTCAACTTGTGGGTTGGGACCCCTGAGTGGGTCACAGGTTACATTAGAGTGGACACAAATAAATGATTGTGACAGGAAAGAAAATTTAAAAGCAGTTTTTCAGCAGAAGATACTTGACCTTTGACCCAAAACTGAACATTCTCCGTGTGGATGTGCTAAAACAATATTTCTGCTCTTATAATTATAACACAGCACATAATCAGAACTGGAAGTGCTTCAGATCCAGTTGGATCCACTCCTGAGTTCACACACAGATTTTGACCAGGATCCAAGTGGATCCACGAAGAACTCGACTGTTCTCAGCTCACAGACAAATCAAACTAGTGATGAAGAGTCGACACTGGTTTATTTGAAGGGGTCACAGGTCAAAAGAACCACTTTTGTGGGCTAAAAGTAGACAAAAACACACTTTCTCTTTCATTCACAACCTGTGTGGATCCGGTTGACCCAGATACAAGTGACGCGGGGCTCAGACTGAATTGTGATTGGCTCAGACGGAGGACAAAGTCGGATCTTCTCTGACTGTTTCCTCAGATCGTCGTCGGTTCTGCTGCAGATTCTGTTTCTGTTTAACTTCAAAATCCAAATCTCTCTTCGTCAGTCTGTTAAAGCTTCGTGTCAGAGCGAAAAAAATGAACATCTTCTTTGTTCTGTTTGTTCTCGGAGCACAAAGAGCTGCAGCTGGTGAGTTTAAACAACATTTAGATTATTTTAAAATAATAATGATGTCGACATTTTGTGTTTTAGGTTTGATTTATAACTTTTACTGTTCATTATTCTGTCTGTATTTTCAGGAGCTACTTGTTAAAAAAAATACCGATAGTTGTATGTTTTCTGCTTTGTCAGTAACGAGTTTTTGATCGATCACATATTTATATTATTTTTAGTTTATTTGAGGTGTTTTAAATGATTTCAGACGTTTTGTGTTTTTAAAGATGAAGTTTTATTTGAAGGGATCATTAATTATTCACTGTTTATTTTCGGGACGTTCTTACAAAGTAATAAAACTAATCTGCCTGTTTTCTAAAGTATCGTCGATATTTTTTTTTTTTTTTTTTCTGTATCGAGTTTATTGATCCGTCAAATATGAAATTATTCTTCTTTGATTTAGATCTGAGTTAAATCTTCATGGAATCATCATGAAGTTTTGTCTGAAATTTACTGCAGGAGTTTGTCACGTTTTTATTAAACATTAATTTGTTTTTTTGTTTTTTTCAGTGACTCACAGTCTGAAGTATTTCTTCACCTCCTCCTCTGGAGTCACAAATCTTCCAGAGTTTGTGTCCGTCGGTTATGTTGATGATGTTCTGATGGTTCATTATGACAGTAACACAGAGAGAGTAAAACCCAAACAGGACTGGATGGAAAAAGTCACAACTGATGATCCTCAGTACTGGAAGACAGAAACTGGGAACTTTGTGGGCTTCCAGCAGGTCAACAAAGTCAACATTGAAATAATAAAAGTCGCTTCAACCAAACTGTAGGTGAGTTTGTTTCACTTTTACTGACAAATATTTTTTCATTATGTAGCTGCTAAAACACACACACACACACACACACACACACACACACACACACACACACACACACACACACACACACACACACACACACACACACACACACACACACACACACACACACACACACACACACACGACTGTGTTCTTAATATTCATCAGTCTTCACTCATTAACACCTGAAACAAACAGATAAACTAAACTTTTCTCTTTTTATCTGCAGAATCTCTCGTAGTTTCATTCAGTTTATTAATTTTGTCCAGATTCCACTTGAGGAAAATATAAATGTTGTGTTTGTGAGTTTATGGAGGATCAATTTAAAATGTGAGATAAAGTTGTGAGCTGTAAATATTGATGATAATAAATCTGAGTTCTTGTCAGAGTATTTAAAAATGTAAAGTGTGTGAATCTCAGAGTAAAGTCACTAAACTGGACCACAAGTGTTCTAAGTGTCAGCAGGAAGAATCCATGATTTGAAATCAAGGCAAGAAATCAGTGCTGGAGGCTTTAGATGATTCCTGAAGTTTGACTCTGATGGACTGTTTCAACACTTTGTTTTTTTTTTTTCTTCCACTGTGACTGAGGCCGTGTTCTGCCCGGATACAGTGTTTGTGTCCATCCCATAATAACCAGCAGAGATTATTAACAGTTTATCTCCACTAGATCAGATCAGAAGGACTCGACTGAACGGCCCACGGTCACTTTATCCAGAATAACTTTAGTCCACAAACCAGTTTATCAGCACACAGCTGAGAGAGGAACAGGACTGGACGGGTTCTCAAAGCACGGGGCAGGGCTGTAAATGGGACGCAGGCTGCTTCTGCTGGGTCCACATGTGACAGTAAGAACGGTGTGTTTAAATCAACCTGACTGACAGGACGACACGGTAAATGTCTCATTTAGATCAGACCATGAAACAGTGTCACAGCTCAGATCCACTGGACTGAAGCCAAACTGTCAATCAAACATCACGAGTCGTTATTCTGCTCTCATGTGTTCATCCATCAGCAGACCATCAGAACATCTTCATTAAACTAATAAAAGACATTTTCCACTTTCCTCTGTTTGACTGAAGCAGAAGATCATCTGACTGACAACCATCCAGGTGTCGACCTGCAGGTTTTCTACTAAAATATGAATCAATGAATCAAAAACTCCTGAATCCTCACTAAAGTCTCAGATAGAAAGTAGAAGTCCAGATTAGATGAAGTCTGCTGACCACAGCGTGTTGCTTCATCCAGCAGGCAGCATCAAACCAACATCTGTGTGCTGTGATTGGCTGACGGACAGACCAATCAGGACACACAGACGCCTCCTGGTCTCCATGAAGGTCCTGCTGGTCTCCGTCTCATTGGACCAGTTGTAGTCAGACTCTGCTGAACATCACTGAGCAGGTGGAGTCCAGTGACTGATCCAGGACTCAAAGCGTCCTTCAGTGGAAGCTTCTAGAACAGCTTCAGGACGCTCTGCTTTGGTTCTGTGGTTCCTTCCTGGTCTTCTGTCTGCAGGGCTTCAGTGGACGTGATGTGAAGTCCAGGATCAGGTTTCATGTGCGTCTGATGGTCAGGACAGGTCTTCAGTGTGTGACAGTGACTGTGTCAGGACGTCTCACTGTTTGGTCCACTGTGTCCACGTGATGTTTGTCTGTGAGTGTCTTCAGTGGGGACAATCACAGCAGGAGATGTGGATCCTGTGATCTGGGGTCTGTGGATCAGTGTGTCTCTGTGGTCAAGATGTGACATCAGCTGATAACAGCTGACTGTGCTGAGGTCTCACTCTGCTTCACTCACGTCTCTGTGTCTCTCTCAGGTGTCCACATTGTCCAGGTCATGCTTGGCTGTGAATGGGACGATGAGACTGGACACGTTAATGGTTATATGCAGTTTGGTTATGATGGAGAAGACTTCATATCACTGGACATGAAGACGATGACATGGATCGCTCCAAATCCACAGGCTGTCATCACCAAACACAAGTGGGACAATAACGAAGGTTTACTGGCACAAAATAAACACTACTACACCCAGATTTGTCCTGAGTGGCTGAAGAAGTACCTGAACTATGGGAGGAGCCAACTGCTGAGAACAGGTGGAGTCACATGACCTGATGAGGTTTGATTGACACACGGTTCATGAAGCTCTTCTGTGTCAGATTCACAGGAACATGTTTCTGAACATGAACCAACACGTAGAGACTCACTGTCCATCAAACTGTCCTCTTTTTATTTTCAGTGTCCACACATCAGTTTTTTTTCTCTGTCTCACTTTTTCTTTGTCTCTCACTTACGTTTCTCTCCTCTTTTCTTTCTCTTCATTTCTTTTTCTCTTCATCTTTCTTTCCTCCTCACTTCTGTCCATCTCTTTCTTCACCTTTGACCTCTTTTCAAACGTGAATGATAATATGAGCGAACAGTCAATAAAACAATAAAATGAAGCTCAAAAGATTCAGCAATTAACAGAAAACAAATGAAACAACTTTGATAATTAATTCTGTGATTTAACATGAAGTAACATCAATTTTTACCTTTTTTTTTTTTTTTTTTAGCTTTTTTTAGCTTCATAAATGTGACATTTTCCTTTTTTTGTTTAGATAAGCTGGTTTTTGATTTCAGTTTTTAAACTGTTCTGTTTGTTAAAATGTTGTAACTTTAAATTGCTCTAAATTCTATAAAAATGAAACTGGATTCACACTGATTGAATTTGTTAAACTGGTTTTGACTGGTTTCTATAAACTGATTAAATATGTGACTTTTTTGTAATTTTTAAGGGTTAATTAAAAACACAACATTTTATACACTAAATAACTGATTAATAATAAATTCCTCAATTATTTTCCTTTAAATTTTTTTTATTTTTGTGAATAAATAATAGCAAAACATTATTGGCAGTTTTGTCAATATGGATAATGATCAGTAATAACATCTGTCTCTCTGTCTGTCTCTGTCTGTCTCTGTCTGTCTCTGTCTGTCTCTGTCTGTCTTCTGTC